>NW_026853108.1:0-26569 GCF_026571515.1 Ruditapes philippinarum | reverse complement strand
TTTTGTTTATATGTGAATTCGGTGGGTGGGGTAACGTTATTGCACGTTTTGCACTGTAACTCGGGCTATTCCTTTACCGATTTAGACAAATAAGGTATCGTTGGAATCGTTGTAAGACAGACATCGTATCAGAGCATATATCTGATAAATATTTAAATTCTAAGTGGCTTTTAAGAATTAAAATGTTCATAAAACAGGAAACAATAAGTTTCTGGTATAAATCGACCATTTCTTCTCATTCAATAAATAGGGACGTGATAACTTATGTTGATATATATAAACATTAATTCTTGGAGGTTCGTTACATTGCTGTAACAATCAATGTCAGCTTAACAAACAAAGTCAGGTGTACTATACGGAGCTAGCGGTACAAAACGAAGCTACTTGAAACAAACGAATCTAGCTGTAACAAACAAACCTAGCTGTACCAAACGATGCTAGCTGTACTCAACCAAGCTATCTGTAACCAACGAAGCTAACTGGAACAAACGAAGCTTACTGTACTAAACGAAGCAAGCTTTACTAAACGAAGCTATGTTTACATGACCAAGATAGCTGTATTAAACGAAGGTAGCTGTTAAAACGAAGCTAGCTGCAACAAACGAAGCTAGCTGTACTACACGAAGCAGACCTGGGGTAATCATTAACTGTAATCATTGATTTTGTAATTGATTACATGATTACACTGTAATCTTCATGTAATTGATTACCTTGCCTAAAACTGATTACATTAATTGTAATTAATCAATTACAGCTTAAATTCAGTCAGTAATTATGATTACATTTTGATTGACATTGATTACTTTCAGATTTAAAAGGAAACTATTTAAGTTCAAAGGATGCTTTTATTTCACATTACACAGTTTAATTTTTGTTTTTTAGTTATACAGTAAAAATCCTCAATTAGACTGATAAAAGTGAACATTCTTATCATTGCTTACATACTTTAAGACCATGGTCTACTTTAGTCATTTTGTATGAATAAACAATATGTTTATTTATATGTATCTACAAATTCATTATAAAAGAAACTATCAAAGAATGCTTTGATATTTTAAATAATCTGATAAAAGGAAAACATATTTCTTGAGAAATTTAACGTTAATTTTGCAGTATCACTTATTATATGATATACATAAATCAAATGAAAATTTAAATTTTCAAAAAATGTATGTGCTGAATGCAACAATGTACCACTCTAAAATTGACCTTCTCACCTAATTTCATTCAATAACCCAATAACAGTTTTTCACACCTTGTGAAATCAAGTGTCATGCTATAGAGCATTCAAGCAGATCATAACAACAAATTTAAGATCTAGATAGGTGTTGACTTCAATATCAGTGGTCTCAATAGTCACATTAAAATTAAAACAAAAAATTGGACTGACTAATAATGTTGGTCTTAAAAGTGAATAAGCAGGGGGTTAAATCTGGATCATGAAACCATTGACTTAAAGAATCTTTTTAAAAATGATCTTAATAGCAGGGTGGTCTTAATTCTGGGGTGGTTTAATGTACATTCAATGTAATCAATTATCAATCAATTACTCTCTTAAAAGTAATGGTAATTCAATTGATTACAGAGGCAAATGTGAGTAATCAATCTTAATCAATTACAATAAAATCTGAAAGCAATTGTAATTTAATCAATTACTGATCAATGTAATCATCCCCAGGTCTGACACGAAGCTAAGTTAACTAAACGTAGGAAGCTGTTCTAAACGATGGTAGCTGTAAAAACGAAGCTATCTGTAACAAACAATGTCAGCTGTAACAAACTAAGCTAGATGCACTATACGGAGCTAGCGGTACAAAAGCTAACTGATATAAACTAAGCTAGCTGTACTTAACAAAACTAACCGAAGATAACGAAGCTAGCTGTAATAAAAACACCTGGCTGTATTAAACGAAGCTACCTGCATTAAAGCTAGCAGTACTGAACAAAGCTAAATGTACTAAACTAAGCCAGTTGTACTAAACATAGCTAACTTTACTAAACTAAGCTAGCTTTACCAAAAAAAGCTCGCTGTACCAAAACTAGGCTAGCTGTAACAAACGAAGCTTGCTGTAACAAACAAATATTGCTTACCAAACGAAGCTAGCATTAACAAACAAAGCTAGCTGTACCGAACAAAGCTAGCTGTACCAAAGCTGTAACAAACAGAGCTAGCTGTACCAAATTAGCTAGCTGGGACAAACTAAGCAAGCTGTAACAAACAAAGCTAGCTATAACAAACAAGGCTAGCATTAACATACAAAGCTAGATGTACCGAACAAAACTAGCTATACCAAAGCTGTAACAAACAAAGGTAGCTGTACCAAACAAAGCTAGCTGTACCAAATAAAGCTAGCTGTAACAAAAAAGCTAGCTGTAACAAACGAAGCTAGCTGTACTAAACCACGCTAGCTGTACTAAACCACGTAAGTTGTACTTAACCAAGCTAGCAGTACTAAAGTACTAAAGGAATCTAGCTTTTAAAAAAAGACTAGCTGTACAAAACTATGCTAGCTGTAACAAACGAGGCTAGCTGTAACAAACCAAGCTAGCTGTACTAAAGGAAGCTAAAGGAAGATAACGACAAACTTGTCCGTTTTTAAATTCGACATATATAAGTAAATGATACACTCAACTAGATCTTTTTCCAAATGGCACGGAAAGCTTGACCTGCTTGCAAAGTTATAATTTAATTGTAAAGCTTATCTTACTTGCAAACACTGGTAATACAAATGACACATTTAGCTTGATCTATACAAAACTTTATATAAAATCAACACATCAAGAGCCAATTACCAAACGTAAAATTGACTAATATATTCTAGCCAAAATATCAAAGAAAACAAGACATACTTTTCCAATACTGTCTCGGTATTGCTAAATATATTTAGTACATTGTATATGAAAGATAAATCTTAATTTGAATCAGAATAGTGAGGTACATTTACATCTTTGGCACCTAAAAAAATTATCCCATACTTCATTTCAGTATTGTTCTGTTCTTCTGGTCCTTTAGGATGATTGATTACAGCACTTTTAAGTGTTGAAAATTAAGTACCGTGCAATCCGAATCTAGGGGATTTGAGGGGTGATACCAACCCCGCCTTTGTACAGACTCAATAAAACAGTCAACAATTTTCATGTAATTTTGTTGTGATTCATGCTTCCTGGGATCACTTTTTCAAGATTTACTTAAACTCAGAACTTATTTAAAGAGATTTAAGATAATAAATTCAAGTTGTCATCATAGACGACTTGTATAGTATCATAATTTTCGCTTCAAACTTTTGATTTTTCAATCTAACACATACCAGCTGGTTGAACTGGTTGAATGACTTGTCCCTTGTGATTACCTTGTTTGGTTAAGCAGCATATTACAGTCACGCAACAGCCGAAAAAAATGAAACAGCCTATCACTATACTGATAATTGTCAATACCTTCTTAGAGCTTAAAAATTATAACAAAGAATTTGATTAATAATATGATATTTTGCATATAAAAACAAACATTAAATAGTCATTTAAATACAGTATATAAAAGTGTTCGGCCAAAAGTTATTTAAAACATTATCCGAAGCCCTCAGCTTTAAGAGCTTGAGATCTGTTCGACAATATGACGAATTGTTAACTGTCCACATACATGTAATCACATTTTATGAATTGAATAAAAATATAAGAAAAATATAAGAAACCAAACATGCGTTGATTTCATGTATTGCTCTTATATAAAGCAAATATTCATTGCAATTTATTAACGGGAACACGCATAACAGAGCGTCCTAGTATGGTTACCACTAAAACAAAATTGCAAAATGAAACTTTGTCATAATTTATATTGTTACAATTACGGCATGGCACATTTTCCTCACAGGTTCACGTATTGTAAATCTATGAATTTATTTTAGAAGGAACTGTTGTGGAATGGACGACCATATAATAATAATGGGAAATAGCTGCAATGATTCAAGATCTAGATAATGCAAGTTTATGGCCAGTTTTCAGATTTCTACTAGTTTTGTGGATAATTACAATAAGAAACAAGTTTCAGGACTATCTAAACAAGATATGTTTGTAAAACATGTATGCCCCCTATCGGCAGCCAATTAGTCATGTGATCAGGTTATTATACATGACTTCTGACCCAGTGAACAAACAATTAATAAGGGTTATCTAGTATCTACCGGTCATGACTCTGAGTCACAAGGTAATAATTATTGTGACCCCATAGGCTGTGTGCAGCAATTTAAGTTATTACAAATCTTACCAAATAATATATGCATAAATTTTATGAATCATGTAAGCCTCATTAATGACAGCCAAGTTGTTATATTACATAAGACCTTCAATTGTGTATACCAAAAACATTAAATTTAGTTTAATTTAAAAATTATCAACCAAGGCAACTTGAGTTGTTGAGGTATTGGTCAGAAACCGTCATTAAGTACAAGGTCAATATGACATTGACCCCTTGACCCCAAAATCAATAGGGGTCATCTACTGGTCATGACCAATCATCATACAAAGTGTGAAGTTCCTAGGCCTAAGCGTTCTTTAGTTATTGATCGGAAACCGTTTTTACCTACAAGGTCAATGTGACCTTGACCTTGGACCCCTTGATCCCAAAATCAATAGGGGTCATCTGCTGGCAATGACCAATCATCATACCAAGTTTGAAGTTTCTAGGCCTAAGCTTTCTTTAGTTATTGATTGGAAACCGTTTTTACCTACAAGGTCAATGTGACCTTGACCTTTGACCCCTTGACCCCAAAATCAATAGGGGTCAACTGCTGGTCATGACCCATCACCATACCAAGTTTGAAGTTCCTAGGTCTAAGGGTTCTTAAGTTATTGATCGGAAACCGTTTTTACCTACAAGGTCAATGTGACTTTGACCTTGACCCCTTAACCCCAAAATCAATAGGGATCATCTGCTGGTCATGACCAATCACCATACCAAGTTTGAATTTCCTAGGCCTGAGGGTTCTTTAGTTATTGATCGGAAACCGTTTTTACCTAAGAGGTTAATGTGACCTTGACCTTTGACCCCTTGACCCAAAAATCAATAGGGGTCATTTACTGATCATGACCAATCACCATATCAAGTTTGAAGATCCTAGGCCTAAGGGTTCTTTAGTTATTGATCGGAAACCATTTTTACCTACAAGGTCAATGTGACCTTGACCTTTGACCCTTAACCCTAAAATCAATAGGGGTCATCTGCTGGTCAAGAACAATCATCATACCAAGTTTGAAGTTCCTAGGCCTAAGGGTTTTTTAGTTATTGATCGGAAACCGTTTTTACCTAAGAGGTCAATGTGACCTTGACCTTTGACCCCTTGACCCCAAAATCAATAGGGGTCATCTACTGATCATGACCAATCACCATACCAAGTTTGAAGTTCCTAGGCCTAAGGGTTCTTTAGTTATCACTCGGAAACCATTTGGTCGACTGACCGACGGACCGACGGACAGACGGACCGACAAGTGCAAAGCAATATACCCCCTCTTCTTCGAAGTAGGGGCATAAATATTTAATAACTACTTACGAACTGGGCAAGGACCTGAACAGTACTGTAGTGTTCGACAAACGACACAATGGACTTTCAATATGGGTAGATAGAGGCGGGAAAGACTCCAGGAGCTGCGAAAGAACACAGAAAATCACTCTGTGAATACCATAAAACTTGACTCGTTTCTTCGTTGAAAACATTCCAGGCAAGAATATTTATCAATTTGGTATTATTTTCATCAATTTGGTACTATTTAGCGTGTGTACTTCGAACAAGATATGTTATTAGTTATTACTATAAAAACATGGTAGAATACAATTTGAAACTGTCGTAAATGTCTGCCAAATGTTATTTTATTGTTATGCAGTCTGTAGTTATTGGAGTCAAACAAATATGGTTATTTTATAAGTGCACAGCAAGATATCTATACCATAATTGTCCAGCACATCATGTGAAAGGAAGACAGACATTGCAGCCATTTATTTGATTCAATAACTATGTCTGGCTACAAAATCCTTTGTTATTAAAAGCCATATTTTTTGACTCGTCGATCAATTGTGCAAAACATATTGAAAGTCCGTAGATTCTGATTTCATCGCTAAGCCAAAATGGACGTTTAATCATTTTAACGAATGATGCATTATAAATTATGAGCAATCGTTGAAGATTTCCCTTTTAAATTATACTCGACAAAAATTTATTGTCCAAGTTGTTTCTCCGGTCGCTGAATATGACATTATTTGTTATGTTAACCTTGCAATGACATTTAGTGGTTCCTTGTCTGTTACTATCCTGATATTAAATTTTTGTTAATCATAATTAACGTTAATATTAATATTTATTGCTTCCATGTAGCATTTTATATCCAGCTTCATTGAATTACAGAAATATATATAATATGTTATCGTCTTTTATGTCATTTCATGTCACTAAAAGTATTAAGAATCAAGCTTAGTAGACAGATACACGGACATTTACGAGTATGGGTGCATTGGAAACCCACAATACATCTTGTTTGATATTTTAGCGAGTTGGCAAGTAAGAAATCGATAAGAAAATGATTTTTATTATAATTATATGTGTATAGTATCAAATATTGTCTATTTTGTATCAAATATTGTCTATTTTGTTGTTTAAATTGCAAAACAACAGGGTTCTTTCCGCAAACTTTTTGTAATGTTTATAAAAAGGCTTAAAAGAAAAGTCATTATATCTAAATTATCAAAGTATTTTATTTGTTTCAGTAACATGTAGGTAGTTATAATAATTTCATCCAACATTTAGCAACTTAATTGTCAGTTTTCATAGCCTTTTTATTGGTTGAAGTTATTAACCTGTTCCTGTTAACATCTTACTTTCTGTTTGTAAAGTATGTTAAAATGGATAAAATTATTTACAAAAAGATCCATTGAATGCTGACCATAAAACAGCGACACAAATATATTGTTACCTAGTTCTTTGCCTTAGTCTTTTCTTCATTCGTAAAGCTGCGGTCTCACTTACTCCCGGCAGAGCCCAGGACCATTCCGGTAAGTTACCGGATGATCCGGGACGACCCGGGGTGAAATTATTGTTGCCGTCACATTATCCCCGGCAGCACTACGGTAATTCCCAACTAAGCACCCAGGATGCGCTCGGGATTATCAAGGCAGAGCCCAGGTGTAATATGTGTTATCCGAATCATATGTTTTGTCCGAACATGAATTGTACAAGTAATGCTCACCTTATTGCAGAATTCTAATCCATATTATTTCCATTATTAGTTATATTATGTCATTGTACACTTAAACAACACAGTTTAGAACATTGTTAATTATTTTGTATCTGTTTAAATCCATTACTTTGTGTACAATCATACGGAACATTTTGCACTCAAATTTGGCCTCCATATTGACTTGTTCTACTACGGTGCAAGAATATTGTTGTCATCTTGATATATATGCTAATACTTAAGTTTGTGTTATAGGTTGAATTAGACATTGATTGTTAACGTATATTTTTGCATTACATATGGAATACTACAATGGATGATTGCTATATTGTATTTGAGAGTGATTGATTCTAAGGAACTATTTAGGGCACTTGTGCGTAAGAAAGTTGGCAAATGTTGGCAACTATTATTTCTATATGTCAAGAGTATTTTTGATATATTGATAAATTAATGATTATCAGTCATTATTTAGGAACCTGTCGTAATGTTTAACATGTATTATATTGTATGTATGTCGAGTGAATGATGTTTATTTATTTGAAAACATTGTAGAACCTGTTTACGTATTTTTATGTTTGCAAGTTCTGATTGGCTGACGCTATGTTTGCCATCTTTTAAAATGTTATCCCTAAAGAAAACAACAATCCTTTAAGTGTTTTAGTCCCGTTTATTTACAATAAACCGAATTAATTCCGTTTGTTTACATATGCCGAGTTTTGTTTACATAGCAACCCCGTAGTCAAGCTTTTTAACATCAACACTATGCAACTGGTGGTCCCCTTTGCTGTCTTTTGACGTCATATCTGTGTTGTGCAGGTTTCATAACCCTTGATCCCCTTTCAAAATTCCATTTTATTTAGTTCCGCTCATTGTTTACTCGTTTAGGGTACATACATTTTTTTTTATTTTGGGACCATATATGCCGCTTTTCATGGAATGGCTAACGTATGGCATTGAAGGTTCCATGATAACTGCCATATGAACACATCTGCAGTCAAAATCACACATTCACATCAGTTCATGTTAATGGTTTACTGTAAACTGTCAACTGTTTAAGCCGGTGTTAAGGGGCGTAGGCGCTAGCTTGCACCTATCAGTACCGTCCTGAACGGACTCAACCAAACCGAGCCTGCAACATTTTCATATTTGCCGTGTTGGGCTTTCTTTAGGGATACGTATTTCTTTCTATTTTAAGAAGCTGTGTAAACACACAGGAAACCCAGCACCATAGAACTTAGAACATAGCCCGCCATAGCTCGTTTCTTCATGATTCTCTGGCGTTATTTTATATTCCTTAAAAGGTATTGGTACTTGTTATAATATTGTTAAGCGTGTGTACTTCGAACAAGAAAAGTTATTACTAAAAATCATGATAGAATACAATTTGAAACTGTCGTAAATGTCTACCAAATGTAATTTTATTGTTATGCAGTGTGTAGCAATTAGAGTCAAGTGTTTTATAAGTGCACAATAAGATATTTTAAACATATTTGCCCAGCACATCATGTGAAAGAATGACAGATATTGCATCCATTTATTTGATTTAATTACTATGTCTGGCTACATGATCCTTTGTTATTTAAAACCATATTATTTCAACACGTCGAAAGATTTCAAAAACAATAAAAAAACGTCCGTAGATTCCGATTCCAAAGCAAATGAACGATTCCATTACAAATATTTAATCTAGGCACATTATCCCTCTCTAATGTAAATAATACAATTTGAACATATGCGTGAACAATTACTATCTTCCATGTTATTGTTTATGTTGTTTTAGATCAGAGAATCTTCAAATTTATCGTTCAAGTTGTAACAGGTAAACAATCTTTATAAAGGTATACAATATAAAATAAAACAATGAATATATGTTACAGTAAACTTTTTAGGAAACTCTGGAAAATTAAAACAATGTCACAATACGGCAGTGTGTAGTTTTTTCATCCCTCTTTTACGAGTACAAGAAAGTAATCTTTCCAACCTTTTACAAGTAGCATTATTTAAATTCGTTAAATGGTTATATAGACTACTTCTTCGCAAAGTTAATCACCCTTGCGATAAAGTCAAAGGCCGCGTCTACACCTAGTCAAGTTTCTTACATGTCACATTTAGATAAGCTGAATAAATGGCCCTTACAACATATAACTGCAAATCGGCTCTTACTCGGCAGTAATTAGTGTAGCCGCTTTTTCATGAAGAAATCAGTGCTGATAGTGAAAATTATGAATGGCATATTTTAATTAGCCAGGTCAGGTGTTTCTAAAAAGGCTGATAACACTGTAGCAATGTGAGGATAAATTCAAATTTATTACAGATAATACACGTGGAGCTCAGCTCGCAGAGACAAATGAGTACACCGTAACTTTTTGATATCCTTTGAACTCTAAGAAAAATGTCAATTATTAATTGCTGACTGTTTATATTTTCTAGAAAAAGTAAGCAAAACATTATTTTGTTCCATATGACAGGAATGAATTGCATAAACAATCCAAGGTATTGTTGAAAACTCATTGTTTTACATGCTAGATTAAGTAATTGGACCCCATCCTTGTTTGTACTGACTGCTGGGGAAAAATAATGTTATGCTTAATTAAAGAGGTGACACTTTCTATATTTTTATCTGATATCGAGTTGTAATAGCCGATTTGCAGTTATATGGGTAAGAGTTCGATAAGACTCCCTACGGTCGTCTTAATACGAACTCTTACCCATACATAATCAGGCACAATTTTTACTGAAATGTCTTATTAAGATTGTCCAGGATTTATATCTTTGTGTTTGCAATGCTATCATGTTTCTATAAAATGTGTGATTAAAAAAGTGGGAAAATGATGCAATTACCTAAAAAAGACAATGGAGTAAATAAAATGTGTAAAATAGAAAATGTGAATAAAATATTTTTAGACTATAAATTAATTCAAATTCTTTATTTGATGAAAGTTATTCACTAAATTAACAAGATCATTTAAAATCTATTGATAATGCTTTATACTTTTGATAAACTGATTTTTTTGCCCTTCTGTGTATCAGTGTATCGAATGTTCCTTTGACCAAGACATTGTAAACATTTACTGAAATTCACAGTTCATGTACACTGAATCAACAACAAAACAAAAGTTTTAAAAAAATAGTAAAAATAACAATATCACACCTTCGGGGCACATGTTTTTGTCAAACCGAGGTTATCAGTGTCTTGACAGCCAAACACTTGTAGAAAAATAGAACCTGTTCTAATTTTCTTGCAAGAAATTATCTTCATGGATGTCATAAATATCATTATGTCTCCCCCACCTCGGGGGGAGACATATTGTTTTTGCCCTGTCCGTCCGTCCGTGCGTCAGTCCGTCAGTCCGTCCGTCCATTCTTCGTTTCCGGACGATAACTAGAGTTCCTTTTGACCTACAGCTCTCAAACTTCATAGGATGAATGGTCTTATTGCGCAGATGATCCCTATTGTTTTTGGGGTCAGTAGTTCAAAGGTCAAGGTCACAGTGACCGTTGGTCAATTTCTCGTTTCCGGATGATAACTAGAGTTCCTTTTGACCTACAGCCCTCAAACTTCATAGGATGATTGGTCTTATAGAGCTGATGATCCCTATTGTTTTTGGGGTCAGTAGGTCAAAGGTCAAGGTCACACTGACCGTTGGTCAATTTCTCGTTTCCGGATGATAACTAGAGTTCCTTTAGACCTACAGACCTCAAACTTCATAGGATGATTGGTCTTATTGAGCAGATGATCCCTATTGTTTTTGGGGTCAGTAGTTCAAAGGTCAAGGTCACAGTGACCGTTGGTCAATTTCTCGTTTCCGGATGATAACTAGAGTTCCTTTTGACCTACAGCCCTCAAACTTCATAGGATGATTGGTCTTTATAGAGCAGATGATCCCTATTGTTTTTGGGGTCAGTAGGTCAAAGGTCAAGGTCACAGTGACCGTTGGTCAATTTCTCATTTCCGGGATGATAACTAGAGTTCCTTTTGACCTACAACCCTCAAACTGGGGGAGACATATTGTTTTTGCCCTGTCCGTCCGTCAGTCCGTCCGTCCGTCAGTCCGTCAGTCCGTCCGTCCATTCTTCGTTTCCGGACGATAACTAGAGTTCCTTTTGACCTACAGCTCTCAAACTTCATAGGATGAATGGTCTTATTGAGCAGATGATCCCTATTGTTTTTGGGGTCAGTAGTTCAAAGGTCAAGGTCACAGTGACCGTTGGTCAATTTCTCGTTTCCGGATGATAACTAGAGTTCCTTTTGACCTACAGCCCTCAAACTTCATAGGATGATTGGTCTTATAGAGCTGATGATCCCTATTGTTTTTGGGGTCAGTAGGTCAAAGGTCAAGGTCACACTGTGACCGTTGGTCAATTTCTCGTTTCCGGATGATAACTAGAGTTCCTTTAGACCTACAGACCTCAAACTTCATAGGATGATTGGTCTTATTGAGCAGATGATCCCTATTGTTTTTGGGGTCAGTAGTTCAAAGGTCAAGGTCACAGTGACCGTTGGTCAATTTCTCGTTTCCGGATGATAACTAGAGTTCCTTTTGACCTACAGCCCTCAAACTTCATAGGATGATTGGTCTTATAGAGCAGATGATCCCTATTGTTTTTGGGGTCAGTAGGTCAAAGGTCAAGGTCACAGTGACCGTTGGTCAATTTCTCATTTCCGGATGATAACTAGAGTTCCTTTTGACCTACAACCCTCAAACTTCATAGGATGATTGGTCTTATTAATCAAATGATCCCTATTGTTTTAATGGTCAGTAGGTCAAAGGTCAAGGTCACAGGGACCGTCGGTTAATTTCTCCTTTCCGGATGATAACTAGAGTTCCTTTAGACCTACTGTTAAAGGTGGTGTAGCCCTCTTCATTCATCAAGACTTTGCTTATGAACGAATACCCACGGATGCATGTGGAATCGAGTGTGTTGCTGTAAAACTTTTAGCTAAACAACTGTCTGTCTACTCTGTATATAAACCTCCGTCATTGCCGATTAACTTGTTCCTTCAAAAGCTTACCCTTGTCTTGGAAAATTCACCAACAGAAAACTGCATAGTTCTAGGAGACTTCAACATTGACCTCATTCAATATTTAGAACATCCATTGACCCACACTATGTTACAACATCGCTTTAAACAAATAATAAACAAGGCTACTACAGCATACAACACACTTATTGACCATATCTACCAGAGAGGCTTGATTGTGAAAACGAGTGGAGTCATCCCAACACACTACAGTTATCATGATTTGACATACATTGAAATTTGAGTTGTCTTTCAATAGTGTAAAAAATCTGACAATATGAACGTTTGTTTTCAAGTATCATCAAAATCCTTCAAAGGGTTGAAGAGTTATGGAGCAGACACAATTTCCTTTAATTTCGTTTGTGAAACTATATATGATATGACCATTCAAGTGTCAAGTAGACCTTGACCTTGGAACCAGCCATACGAAACATGTACTCTACACGTTCTCTGGATGTGGTGAATTTTTGTTTCAAGTATCTACCAGAGAGGCTTCATTGTGAAAACGAGTGGAGTCATCCCAACACACTACAGTTATCATGATTTTACATACATTGTAATTTGAGTTGTCTTTCAATAGTGTAAAAAAATCTGACAATATGAACGTTTGTTTCAAGTATCATCAAAATCCTTTAAAGGTTTGAAGAATTATGGAGCAGACACAATTTCATTTAATTTCATTTGTGAAACTATATATGATATGACCATCAAGTGCAATTTCGTTTGACGCCCGCCTGCCATACGCTGATTGAATAACCAGGATTTTCAAAATTGAATACCTGGTTAAAAACAAACAGTTTAGGAAGCATCTTCTCATACAACCTTAACAATAGAAACCATCCATAGACAGCCTTCATTGAAGTGACTACCGGGTATTTACATTATCTTATCTCCATTTCCATTCCTGTTTCCATTCACAGTTATTCTCAGCAGTGGGGGAGACATGCGCTTTTTTACAAAAGCATCCTCTAGTTCAAGTAGGGTGTCTACATTATCCAATACAAGAGAATATGATACTTGCATTCAAGACTTGGATAGGTGTAGACGGGGTCTAACTTCGAATAGAAAAATTATGATATTTCCTGCGTTTTATATTTTGAATGAATGTCATATTATAAATTTTGAATGATCGTTTAAGATTTCCCTCTTTAAGTATGCTTGTCAAATTTGTTGGTCCGAGCGCTGAATATGACATTTTTTTTATTAATATTACTTTGCAAAAACATTAAGCGGTTCCTAGTCTGTTAATATCCTGATGTTTAATTTTGTAAATCATAATTGACGTTTGAAATTTATATCTATTGTTTCAATGAAGCATTTTAAACCCAGTTTGCACGAGCGATTTCCATTAAATTAGGTTAATAATATGTGATCTTTTTTATATCATTTCATGCCACTAAAGTGTAAAGTCTCAGTAGACAGATACGCGGACATATACTTGTATGGGAATGACTTAGAATCAGCATTTGAAACTCACAATACTTCTTGTTTGATAAATTAGAATTAGTTTGCAAATTAGAATTCAATGGAAGAGTTGTATTATAATTATGTGTGCACCATATCAAATATTGATAATGATGCCGTCTAAATTGCAAAAAAATAGGGTTTTTCCCACACAATTTTTGCAATGTTTGAAAACAAAGGCTTTAAAGAAAGTCGTAAATAAAATTATATTATTAGTTTCAATTACATATAGGTACTTTTAATAATTTAATCAACAATTTAGCTACATATTTGTCAGTCTCCATAGTACTTTTATTGTTTGAATGTTTAAAGTTGAAGCTATTGTTCTATTTCTTTGAATATTTTATATTTTGTTAGTAAAATTCGTTATTATAGATTAAACTATTCACTAAAAAATCCATTCATCTGGCCATATAATAGCGACACGAATTTAGTGCTACCTCGCTCCTTACCTGAGTCATTTCTCAACCCCTAAGGGTCAAGAACAATGCCATTTTCATTCTTTTTATTGAATTATTTTTCGGCTAAGGTTTACTGTTTCATTTTTGAAATTTGTTTTAAATTTTTTATTAAGACTTTAAAAACTTTCTCTTTTTATGAATAGTGTAATCTATGGCATGTTCTTTCCTAACTGTAAGTTCATATTTTAGTTACTATTAATACACCATGGTCCCTGTGATAATAAATCGCAATTATCCTGTAAACTGTGATAATTTTTTAATGTTATCTTTTCTTAATATGCACATGATCATTTCTTAATGTGATACAGACCTTTTAATGAATTACATTACTTCACATTTTAAATTGTGATAATTTTAAATGATATCCTTCACTAATGTGATTTTTCTAATAATAAGTGATATATTTTTTTTATTTTATGAAATACCTCTTTTTGTCATGCCACCAAATGCTAAGGACCACAATGGAAATAAGAGATTGCTCTTTTTTGTGTTATCCTTGGTTTTGGGAACATGTCATGGTTTACATAATATAGTATTTATTCATTTATTTATTTATTTATTTATTTATTCATTTATTTGTAATTTGTTTTAATCTATATTGTGTTTGTTTATCATGTAACATGTTTACCTTTATGCCGAAATAAATCTATCTATCTATCTATTTTTAACTTGTTTATTCTGGACCTTCGCTTTGCGGGGTCGCGTGGCGAAAACACGAAATGGCACAAATCAGCCGACATAATTAAGCCATTTATTTGACTGTTCAATAACAAGTAGTTATATAATCGACTCTCTGTTTTAGCCAAAGCCATACATCATAATTATTCTCCTGTTTAAGTGATCTTTTGTGCTTTACAATTTTGAAATGTCATTATATTTCAAAAGTAAAGAACTTAACAAGAACAATACTTTCGAACAAACAACAGTAGATATGCACAAATGGACTACGTTGTATTAGTTATTACAGAGATTCCCATCCACCCAACCCCAGTTTTAAAAACTAATGACCTTTTAATACAGAAAAAAATAAATATTTAATCATTCACTTTTTACAAATATCTTCCTATATGATGATGAAATGGAACCGACAGTTTAAAGAAGATTCTTAGTTTTGGCTTACTGTATTATACATTGAAAAGTTATATAAAAAGCACGATGTACGATACTTTATTTTGTCACAACTCTAATTGTAATGACATTAAACACTGTTTGCATATAACATTACAAATTGTAGACAAAGGGAACATTAATTTGTTTATTTTAGATTAGTTACAAGATTTTCTAAATATTACGGCAGATAGATTACATCTTTAATAGGGAAAATAATTGAGGGAAATGATAAAAACATTAAATGACACGTAAAGAACGTTATTCTGTTTCCGTGTCTTGATATGTATCAGTGTAAGATAATCAAATTATCTAAGCTTTCAAGGTATACAATTTATTACGTAAACATCTTTGATATAATTTTAAGAGCTCATGTTGATTGAAATAATACATGCTTATCATGTTCCTTGTCTTCAAATAATTTAAGTTGACATGCAATCGTTCTTCAAAGTAATAACAGATTGATATTACCAAGACATAAAGATGAATTTAAATTTCTTGAATTTATTTCACAATCTTCAAGCAAAACTTTGTTTAGCAACACACAAATAAATATTATTGAGATAATCAAAGAAAATATTCCTAGCTTTTTTATCAAAAGTAAATGTCTAAACTTGTTGCGGTACGTGTGACTGCTATATGGTGTTACTACGTTAAGTTAGTCTGAAATATTGTTTCATACCGTGTATGACAAGTTTTAGAGTAATAATTTTAAATTTAAAATCCTACATTCAGTAGACATGCAAAACAATTAAACATTAAAACAGTCTATGTACTTAAGAATAATTTTATGTACTCGATTAGTTAACTTTTTTGTTATTTTGAATCCTTTATGCTCATACATAATTTCCTCGAGAATTTTCTTCTATTCTTCACAGCGAAAAATTTCAATAAATCGTTTTAGATGACCACATGCATTTGAAGGCAAGGTAAATAACAAGGAACATTGATTTAAAAAGTTTTAAGTGAAAATGATATAAATCATATTACTATATGCCATATCATTTGACTTAGTAACTATATATCTGAAAGACAAGGCATTTTTGTACAAATCCGAAGAAAGACAGTGACTGACAACCATGTAATGTAAGTGTTCAGAAATGGCAATGAACATGTGAATAAAGATGCCGAAGGCCATCTTAAATCAGTTTGTCTTCCTGTAAAACTTCCAAACAAGAACTGAATATAAGAAGAATTTCCATTCGTCATTTTAAATTAGATATTGAAATCTGGCAATCCCATTGGCCATTTTAAAATGAAATGTAAAGGAAAAATCTAACCACTTCAAAATAAAATGTTACGGATAGTTCTAAAATAAAAAGTACATTTTTTGTAGATATTTTGTACTTAGTTTTATGTTCTAATTATATTATTTGATTTTACTGATTTTAGAATACTACTTTATTAAAAGTAATTTTCCGTCTTGCGTGTCATAATCCATATTGTGAGTTTCCGATTTCATGACATAATCAAAACTTCGGGTTGAAAGTTTGTTATCTGAAAGAATTTCAAAAAATTTAGATAGTTTAAATAGTTCTTCTTTGAATAAGACGCAATATCAACAATTTTTATGTTTTCATAGACATAGAATAATAGTAAACAGTGACAAAAAAATTATCAAAATAAATAGTTCAATGACATTCCAAACCCAATCCCTTATTTTATATGCAAATATTGAATTGACCTAAATTCAGTGAACCCTTCCTGACTGCTAACCCAGAGAAAATGGCAACCATTTATATACACTTATCAAGCTATATCACCACTAATTTAAAAAGATAAACCAAATCTGAAACAAGATATAGAACATTAAGATAGTTACACAGTAGAAATTGTTTGAAATACGAGGGAGTTAGTCAGATAAATATGACACAAGACTTAATATAATATAACATTTTTCAAGAATTTCTTTCAGCAATGCATCTTAAATTACTGTCTTAGTGGATATTACCGCTTGTCGAAAAGTTAGTGACTTTAAAATTCTAGACATTTTGCGTGACAAAATATTAGCGAGTAAGGAACAGTTTGGTTGATATTTACGCTAAAGGACACTTTAGCGATTTTCGTCAATTCGCGAATACCCCAATATTTCAGCGTCGCTAACTAAACCATTTATACAGTATTACCATTCTTGACTCTTATTTCAATAAATTGAGAGCCAAACAAATACTCTTCACTTCTAAGATAGCTCACAATTTTGTCTAATAAATATAAGGGGTGCGTATTCTAAACTCACTGTTTACTTAAATGTTCAAGATAATCAGAGCAATTGACTGATACCCAGGGAGAGAACAGCTTGACATTGAAAAAGAAAAAAAGATAATTTCAAAATTA
Organism: Ruditapes philippinarum; assembly: GCF_026571515.1. Classification (NCBI taxonomy): domain Eukaryota; kingdom Metazoa; phylum Mollusca; class Bivalvia; order Venerida; family Veneridae; genus Ruditapes; species Ruditapes philippinarum. Next base: position 8,962 of record NW_026853108.1, on the reverse strand, counting down.
ACTTTTGTTCACGAAAATTGATTGTAAACAAGTAATAGTGAAAATGCTTAAAATTTGTTTTCAATGAAGAAGTATTTTCTGACCATTATTTTCAAAGTTGTATTCAGGTATTATGTTTATATAGTCAGTCCTACTGTAAATACTTTAAAACATTGCTTTTTAAATATCAGCATGTTTTCAAACTGAGCAGATATACAACGTACGTATGTACTTAAATTCAAAACATTTAGCTTAACGTCACGTGTGCCCCATTTTTACTTAGTATATACATTTTGATAATGAATAAGGCCTGATATATAGGAGTTCTATGTAGGGCGTTTTACCCATTATTCGTCCTATAAATCACTAAAATCATCTAACATTAGTAGAAGCCATTATCCAATGTGTTTCTAGACGTTTATTATAGAAACACGGGGCTTGTTTCATTTGAAATTATCTCATAAATTGTGTAATTTAATATGGTTTGTGTCAGCTTTTCTATAATCGTAATCCTGTAAGTTCCTATTTTTCTTGGAATCAAATTGAAAATAATGTTATGTAACATATTCAGATACCATCCTAGTTGCCAATTCAGTTTCAAAAACCTTATGTTTTGTTTACATTGTACAGCAAATCTTTAATATTTTCTAGAGGATACACAATAATCTCTTTGGGGTTGAGTTAAACTGGGGTAATGCGCAAATTTTACCAGTCAATTATTTAGTTACTTACTTTGTTACCTACTTAGTTACCTACTTGGTTGCTTACTTAGTTATTTAGTAAGTTATTTACTTACTTATTTAGTTATTTACTTAGTTAGTAAGAGTTAGTTAGGAACAGTTAGTTATGATAATAATAATTATAATAAACTTTTTATTTAATAAAGACAATAATATCAAAGCATAAGAAATAACATATATAATGCAAACTCTTATTTTCAACAAAACCTTCAATAAACAATTCGTTAGTAACAGTTAGTACGGAACAGTTAGTTGACCGCAACAGAAACTTTAATATGTTTGTCCTTGTATATATATCGCACGCTCCGAGTGTGCAGTCACAGAGACATAAAGGGCATCGGCAGATTTCCAGAACTTAAGGCGGACAAGTATAGTTTTCTGAAGTTGTTTCTGATATCTAGGAGAAGAACACTACAAAGACAAAGTTAAGTTACTTGGTAACCGTTACGGTCGACGATGTGAAAGCCGGCACGATTACCTGGTATTACCAACATTCCTCATCTTTTATATGTGTACGTTTAAGTCTAATTTGTGGTTACATCTCTGTGGCGAATTTCACAATCAATACTTTAAGGGCATAATGGTGTCATGTCCGGGTCCGTATTTAATGAATGTAATAATTCTCATTTTGCCTAAATTTCGGATGGGCCATAATCAAATTTAGAATGCATTGCACATATTTTCACAGCGATCGGTTTTGAGCTGCCTAGTTGCTATGAATAATAAAATTGTTTTGAATTAGTGTGTCTGTCGTTTGGTTCCCCTCTTACATATTAAGTATAAATTAAGGCCAATATATACATATTTTTAGTTTCAGACAATTTACAATATCTGTATAGATGATGAATTATAGAATTGGTCATAATTATATCACGATAATTCTGATCCCATACCAGTCAAGGGACTGATAGCAGTGTTCATATTTTAGTATTTTGTCGTTCTATTTGTCTGAAAATCTTGATAGTCAAGATCCCTCGGGAAGTACAAAAGCAAAGAAAATAGTTGAAAAATACAGACTCGGTTTTATTTATTCTATATATAGAAAACATGTCCTACGCCCCAGCACCGCCTTGTGTCATTTAATTCTCAACAAAATCGTTTTGGTATCAATAATAGTTAAATGAATGCATCCAACATTGCAATGAAGTACGTGAGAAATCAAAAATATCAAAAATCAATGTAAATATTCTTCGGATGGGGATCTGTTTGGTTTTAGGTAGGGTAATGCATGGTTTTCATGTATTTCTGTTTCAATTTACTATTGTTGTACTGTTAAAGTTTTACAACGTTGTTTCAAACATCAAGCCACAATATTTATGGATCTTGGATTTTTTTGGGTAATTCTTAATGTGAATTGTGAGATTATGTTTCGGTTGTATGAGGGTAATATTCATTCGACATGGATATCTCAAAGGCAATAAGGCAAGATATAAGCATGTTTTATGTATTCTAAACCATAGAATAATATTCATTGCAATATATTTGAACAAATTCACCCTAACTCGCCTTATAAAATGATTACTTTAAATGATAATTCAAAAATCAAATTACGTTATTATTTCTCTTAAATCCAAGTTCAATTCTAACAATGCACTAAATATATTCATTTTCAATGTTATATAAATCATATCAATTTCAGTAAGGATAAATTTCTTTTTTTCATCTGTGGTCCATTTTAAATTACAGTAAAACAATTTGTATGCTATGTCATCGAAAGTATCATAAATATTTCAACATTTCAAAAAAAAAATAACAATAATTGTCTGTTCGTGTTGTTTATTATCCAAAAATATCTATTTTCAGTCATTCACAAACCTCATATTTTAAGATAACTAGATTAAAAGTGATTTATCTTACAGTTGGAGACTTCTAATAAATGAAAAATATCAAATTAAAACAACCCTGAAGACTAACAGTAACTATCAATTGAAACAATATTTTATACTTATTAAAGACGTCACGTCTACAGCAATTTCAGACAAAAATTCATTTAACAAAACTATCCTCTCAATAGACAATCATAATTTCAACAAAACAATAATAAAACCCGGTTTATTTATAGAAAATGTAACACAGAAAATAAAAGAAAAGCAAATTAAAGGAAGTTGCAATAAGTGAAAACGGAACAAAAGACAGTTCCTAAAATGATGACTTACTTATTCGTATGGAGACAATATCAATAAATGTGTAAGTTTTATTGACTGTGACTAGGAAAGACAAAGAAAAGTGCTACATCTCTCGAAATATTTTATACCAGTTTCAGTTTCAGTTTATTGGCAAATCGGCATATACAATATACCTTTGGCCATTTACAATATACAAAAGGATGGCCAAGATAATACAATTTACATTTAACATAAAGACAATACATGAAATACAATACAGTTATAATACAAGAACCTAAGAAGCAGCAATAATTGCAAGTTTTTCATTTCTCAAATGCATAGCATAAAATACAAATTTGGCAATATTCCTAATAGTTCTATTATTACTTGAAGACAATAATCTAGTAAATTTATTAATGCATGGAAAAGAGTAATTAACATTATATTTTCGACGAAGGTTTCTATAGAGTGGACAGCATAACAAAAAATGATATTCAGATTCAACATTAAGTGAACAAAGTTTACAAGTTCGTAGGTTTCGATCAATACCTGCAAATCTACCACTTTCAATTTCAAGAAGATGGGAACAGAGTCTAAAACGAGACAATTCTTTTCTTTGATGCTCATTTGTAACAATATCTAGATACTTTTCATATTTAAACTCACATTTGAATTTTCTATAATAATATAACTTAGATTGATTCATTATTGTATCATTCCATGTTTGAACGTACTGATCACGCAGCCTTTGTTTTAACATTGGCAAATAATTCATATCAAGGTTTAGAGAATTCCATAAGTAGCTATATCCAAGACTATCAAGTTGTTTTTTAACAGACGATGACCAAGTAGACATGGTATTATTAGGTAACAAAGCACATTGTTCCAAAAATATTGTATGTACTAATGACCCTGGATATTTCATTATATTTAACCAGTATTTAAGAGCACGTTCTTTACAGATAACAGATAAAGGAAAGCGACCAAGCTCTCCAGAGAGTCTCTTCGAGAGAGTCGAATAGGGACAATTTAGTTTTAATGTCTAGTTTTATTCTACTAAACACAGACAACAAATTGTTATATGCCTTCAGATCTTGGTCGCTTAAAGTTTTTACAGCATTAACCATAGAACCAGTATAAAAGAATTGTATACCAAGATAACAAAATGAATCAGCTATTTCAATAGGCTCATTATCAACAAACCAGGTATAGTTATGTCTAGATTTTCTCTTTTCAAAAATACATATTTTGGTTTTATCTACATTAATTTTCAAACCCCATTTTCGTGAATACTCATATACCTGGTTGAGTTGGAGTTGTAGACTGTCAGGATTGGTAGTAAATAGTGCAATGTCGTCAGCAAACAATAACATGTACATTGACAATAAATTTATATCATCATTAGAAAGTTGTGAGAAATTAATACAAGAAGATATATCATTTACAAATAAAATAAAAAGAAGGGGCGAGAGTGGTTCCCCTTGTTTCAGTCCGAGTGAGATATCAAAGAATTGAGCATTCGAGCTATTATCATGATTTTTTATACACGACTTTAACATTTTCATAAATCGCTTTTATCATTTTAATAATTTTGCAGCTAATTCCAGACTGTACTAATTTTATCCATAAAGCCTCGTGTATTACAGTATCGAAAGCTTTCTCGTAGTCAATAAAGGCACAATAGAGTTTACACTTATTTAACAAAAACCCTTCTGAATTATCGCATGCAAAAGAAAAATACAATCGGCAGTACTACGCTTATCTCTGAACCCAAATTGGCTGTCATTCAATACATTTTCATTTTCACAAAATTTATTAATACGATTACGTAATACAAGCGAAAATATCTTAGCAACAACATTTACAAGAGTTATCCCTCTATAATTAGCAGGGTCAGTATAATCACCTTTTTTATGAATTGGAACAATTGCTCCTTTACTCCATGCCTCAGGATATTCACCTTTATCATAAATAACATTAAAAATTTTGACAAGATATGGTGCAATAAATTCGTTTGAATCAATAAAAAAAAATCTGCTACATTTCCATCAATATCACTGCTTTTAAAACGCTTTAAAACTGGAAATGGTTTCCTTTACCTCATTTAAGGAGAAAGGACAATCAAGACTGTCTATGTGAAGTGCTTCATCTCTAACACTATAATCATCATCATTAAAAGTACTCTCGTGTTGTGTGTTCGAAATATTACGAAAATGGTTAATAAAATCATCTAGACTAATATCATTTCCTTTTCTATTACATCTATTATTATATTTACGTATATACTTCCAAAATTTTCTAGAGCTACTTTTGCTAAGATCCGACAAAGTTCGTTTTTCTCTATCAAAATAATTCCTTTTAGCGATTTTTTTTTACATTACAAAATTGTTTACGTGCATTCAAAAATAAATGTCTATGTACATCAGTTGGACTTTCGCCTAAATAGTCTTTTACATCTATAAAACTCAATTTTACTAGCTTTGCATTCGTTATTAAACCATGGTGACCGCTTAACATTTGGTCTAATTGTACGCTTCAGCGAACAAGTTTTACCTTGAAGCTGAAATGAAATATCAAACACAATATTAGAAAAGTCATAAATACAGGTATTTATATCAGATTCATTCAACATGAGTTTATTAGTTATTTCTCGAATATAGCCCTTTTATCATTCAAAACTGTATTCAATTTATTAATATCACAATTTTCCCATACAATTTTGTTAAATGAATTAAAATTAACTACTTGTGTTTCCATATGCATATAATTGAGATTAAACGATATTGAACAATGATCCGAAAATTCGGATAAATCATGTACTTTCATACAATCGATCAAAGAAAAATACATCTATATCAGTAATAACATAATCGACCACGCTAGCGGTCCTATTGTTACGTATTGTATTATAGCAAGTAAATTTTCCTGGTTCTAATCGACCATTCAATATATATAAACTATTTTCCTTACATAGGCTTAGCAATTTATTACCAAAAGCTATTTAAATGGTGATCCAATGATGATCGTACCGGTAGATTTACCGAGACGTTATCACTCAAGGGCATATCAATATAGCGGTCAAGGTTAATATCATTCACAACATCTGACCTTTGACCTACTCTAGAGTTTAGGTCACCGGTCAACATGACATTACCTAATTGTCTATAATGACGTATATCGTCAGCTATTAACTCAAAGAAGTCAAAATCAAACAATGGTGAATCCCTATTCTTATACACATTTGAGTCTTCGGGCGGAATATAACAACTACAAACATAAATGTCATTCAAAGTACCAAAATAAGATTTTTTCAGTTTAAACCATATCACACCTTTATCGTTTAAGCTCATTAACTCAATATGACCTGATAGTTTCTCTTTATAAAATATAATTATACCACCGCTGTAACGCTTTGCCCTTTTATTATATTTAGGCCGCGGACACGAAAAACTTTCAAAGTGATCTATGCTAATATTTTGATATTTTAGAATTCCAGGTTTCAGTAGTAATGATAATGTCATATTTGTTTAGAAAAATTGATAAAGTCACTATCATTCAGTTTTTTTACAAATTCCTTGCACATTCCAAAGAAGAAATTTTAGCTGCTTCTCATCTGCTTCCTATTCATGGGTCATAGCTTGCTCGTCCGGCTGCATATCCGCTTCACGGCGAGCATTCTGTATGACAGACGACGCTTCGCGGCCTTGAGTCCCTCTTACTGTTGTCCACGGTGCGCATATTCATATATACCAAGTTAGTAAAATTCAAAATTTGACTTTTAAAGATTTTGCAAGCTATAATTCCTACGGAGTACGAATGCTCCACCATTTGAAAAAAATTTGACAAGCTTTAAATGGGAAGAAATTTCATAAAATCAAAAGAAAGATTGAAATTAATATAATTGTTTAAATACAAAAATCTGAATTAAGTTGGTATATAACGTTATTTAATGGTGTTCTTTAAAATGCATTATACAATATCTAAGAATAACTATACCATAAACTATATATTCTATCTTAAAGGCTTCAAGTTTGATACATGTGATGCAACTTCAAGTTGCAAAACAATTTAATATGTTTTATTTCAATTATTTTCTTAATGTTGCCTATTTCGCATCTCAAAGGATAACTATTTGCTTAGAAATTACATCGACGTAGATATATACTTTGTTTCATTATAAAAAAAAGCATGCGATTTTCTCATAAAGGATAAGGATTTGTGTGCCGTTTAAATTGGAAATTTGATATTTTCTAAGCACCGAAATGTAATTGAGTTCTACAAACAGCGTATTGTCCATTACTCGTCCTATAAATCAGTGATTAAATTAAACAATAGCAGATAACATTATGTAATCTTTATTCTAGACGTTTATTGTAGAAACTTAAAGCTTTCATTTGGAAGTATCTTATAAGTTTTGTAATTTAATATACTTTGTTATATTCATTTTTGATAATCCTGCGCGTTTTAATTTTTCTTTGGATGAAATTGAAAAAAACTATAATGCAACATATGGATTCAAGTTGCCAGTTCATTGTTCCAAAATGTCACATCTTGTCTGGCCCGGCATCTTTATCTTTTTTTCAGCAGACAGGCAATAATTCCGAAAGATTAAACTGGGGTACTACGCAACAATTTTATTGAAAATTTCGCAAGTTTTGGCTTGTAATAAGAGATATAGCCACAAGGTCCTTGTATTGTTGTTTATACAATTTTCTCTGTACTTATGAAATACTTAAAACTCAGAAATCCCAATGGAATCTTAATGTGATGGTTTTGGTTGTCATTGACAACATAGGCATTTTAAAGCTTATCATTCTCAATAAACTAGGCCGCGTCTACACCTATTCAAGTTTCTAACATGTCACATTTAGATAAGCTAAATAAATGGCCCTTTCAACATAAAATCAGGCACAATTTTTACTGAAATGTCTTATTAAGATTGCCCAGGATTAATACCTTTGTCTTTGCAATACTATCACGTTTCTGTAAAACGTGTGAATAAAAAAGCGGGAAAATGATGCAATTACCTAGAAAAATGGAGTAAATGTAATGTGTACATTCTTTTAAAATAAATGGAAAATGTAAGAAAAAATAATTTGAGCTTACAAATTGATGCAAATTCTTTATTTTAACAAATCGGTGTTATCAGTGTCTTGACGGCCAAAAACTTGTAGAAAAATAGAACGTGTTCTAATTTTCTCGCAAGGAATTATCTTCATGGATGTCACATATTTTCTCTTTAAAAATCATTCAAGTTGGGTGTCTACACCATGCAAGATAAGAGAATATGATAGACGGGGCCTTATACCACAGGGGTACATACTTTTTTCGCGCACTGTTGCTATAACTTTGTTTTCAATATTTAGCGGAGTTACTTTTATATCACATGTGACCACGGGTAAACGATCACTTCATCAACATAGCATTCTTTGAATGACTGGTCTGTAGAATACCAAGGGAAGAGTTACAAAAGGTTGTATTGACGCAGCCGTTAAACTTTAACCACACTTAATATAATTAATGAACTTGCCCATCTTTCAATCTCGACAAAACTATTCTTCATTTTAGGGAAATTTTCAAAATACGACTGACCATAATCATACAGAAGTATCAGTTGATCGAATATGTTGCCGCCAGCAGGTGAAATGGTGTCTATATGTCAGAAATGAGATCACAAATACTATACAAAAGGTAAAGTCATGCAAGGTGTTTTATTTACTACATATACAAAATCTATTTGCAAACTTATAAGGGCAAAGGCTATGTAGTACTAAACCACATACAAACTAGAACTATCGCTGAATGCGATTCATACCCCCACCAATGTCCTTGTCAGAAGACGACTTGGAAAGGTGGTTAAGGGCACAAATACATCTACATAAGAAGAAATTATCTCTGGTGAAAAAAGACAAATTGTACAGGTTATATTATAATAATATTGTCAAATCATGTTCGAAAAAGTTACAAATAACCTTTCATTTTCCCAATGTACTAAAACAAAGGCAGTAAAGTTAAGAAAATAGCATAATTATGTCAAAATTTAATTAAGAGTGGAAAAACTTTGCATACTGAGCTTACTTGTGACCCTTCATATATAATATAGTTTCAAGTGAATATCTGTTTTCTAGTTTCAGAAAC
>NW_026853107.1:0-18433 GCF_026571515.1 Ruditapes philippinarum | reverse complement strand
TTGACAGGTGTATGGAAAGTTTTAGAAATGTTCTCTCCAAATAAGACGCAATTCGTAAATTGATAGGAGATTGAAATGTAGTTATTTTAAATGAAATCAAATGTTACTACTACTTTAAGGGGAGATGATGTGTAAGCGGTCGAATAGCCCTGTGCCACAAAAATAGTCAAATTATAGAACAACGATTAGAGAAGGAAGAGTTGTGTAAAGATTAAGCAGGGGTACCTGATCCGATGACTATATGCTTGAATATAGTCAGAGATAAGATTCTTTTTCAACTTCAATAATTCACACAGGTAGAATTAATGGTTAAGACACAAAAGAAGCAGTCATTAGGCGTGACTCTATAATTTGATTGCTATGTCTATGCTTACAAAAGGGGGGTTTATTTTAGTGACAAAAGAACACAAGTCAAACAAATAAACTAGGTCATTTTACAAGTCCTATTTACCGTTTTAGTTTCACGGTGCATTAGCCCTGTCGTTTACAAAAAAGTAATCATCTCATAAAAAGATTGAATTTGTATGAAAACACCCGAAATATGCGGAAATATACGCTGAGTTTCTATTGATGTACGAAGGATACAAAGGCGGAGTTTCTAATGCAAATAGAAATTGTATCTCCGAATCATTAGGTCTTTCTTAGCACATTTTCCTAACATGCTTTTTAAAATACCATTCATTCTCTCACAAAGAGTTACTAAGTCGTGGCCACGAGATACTTTGTCGTGGCCACGAGATAGCTAAGTCGTGGCCACGAGATAATATGTCGTGGCCACGAGATACTATGTCGTGGCCACGAGTTACTAAGTCGTGGCCACGTGATAATTTAGTCGTGGCCACGAGAAAAATAACCAATCAGATTACACCATTCATGTGAATTTCCCTTATTAACTAGACATGTGCTATAGTTCAAGGATGCCCCTTCTTCACCAGCCTATAAAAGTGTCATTTATACAACTTATTGACTTTAATTATACATTTATACGACTTATTGACGATAATTATACATTTAGCGTCACTGAAACTCGTGGCCACGATTTTGTAACTCGTGACAACGACTTAGCTATCTCGTGGCCACGACTTAGTAACTCGTGGCCACGACTTAGTAACTCGTGGCCACGACATAGTATCTCGTGGCCACGAGATAAATAAAAACACCTACATATCACCTTTGTGCCACCGTAGACACAAGTCTACAAACTTCTTCCATAAGTTGTGACGTGAACTGACTACCCCTATCACTAAGTATTTCCGATGGGAAACCTACTCTTGCAAAAATATCTAACAATGCTTCGGCTATATTGTCAGTCTCAATTCTTGGTAAAGCAACAGCTTCAGGTGGCGTGTAGCATAGTCAACTACAGTTAATATGTACCTATTTCCCTTTTCCGATACAGGCGTTATTGGCCCTACCAAATCAACCGCAATTCTCTGGAACGGATTGTCAATAATAGGCATTTCACCTAAAGGAGTTTTCTGAAGTCTACGCCTAGGCACCGTCTTCTGACAAATGTCACAGGAACGACAAAATCTAGTTATATCACTAGAAATACCTTGCCAGTGAAAACTAGACTGTATCCTGTCTAAAGTCTTGCGTACAGACAAATGCCCACCTACTATAGATTCATGAGCTAATGACAAATCTTTTGTGACATGTACTAGGAACAACTATTTGTCTTGTTCCAGACTTCAAATTACCTTTCTTAGTCTGATCTCGACAATCTCTGGCCACATGACCCGCTCTATTACATATGATATACACCCTTGTAGGTGATTTTCTTGTTGCTCTGTCTTCCTTTAGGACATTGAGTACTTTTGTTATGGTCATTGGGTTTACTTTTATATGTTTCTACATGATCATTTTAGTGTTTTACTTATTTAACCTTTTGAAACCATGACAACTGTTAGAATTTCACTTGGCGGGGATTCATTTTATTTACACTGTCTCGTTTATAGGAACATGGTGGGGCTAAGAGCGAGGTTTGATGCACCATTAACCGGTTTAAACTCCCCAGCAGTCATTATTATGCTGCTGACCGTTCCAAGGCGGCGCCCCTCTGTGTTCCTCAGATGTATGTTTATGTTGTTTCATACTGTTTTGGTGACACTTTTGCTTGTGTCCCTTGTTGTTTTCTCGTCTACGGTAAGTATCTTCCCCATTACCTCTGGTTATCTCTGGTTACCACCAGGACGCTTCCGTAATCTACATATTAACTCTATTGTACAGAGGGTTTACTTGTATAAAAAACTTGTAAAACTACCTGCAGGTTTTCGATTTTCGCCTAACAGCTTTTACACTGCTCTATTTTACCAACAGATTGAAAATGATATAAAGTTTAACAAAAATTTTATCAAAGTTTAACAAACAATATTTTGCCAGGAAAGATTACAACATAAAGAGAATATCCCGGACGAGCCCCCAAATTGTCAGGAGAAATGACTGCATTTATGTTATTTAATCTAAGGAAAGATTTAGTAATAATACTAGAACCAATTTCCAAGATATGGGGACTGGGCAGCACCGCCTGACATAAAATTGAAATATTTTCAGTTGGAAAAAACTAGCATGTAATTGTATAGTTAACACTTTTGTTTTAGGTATTTTATCATTTTCTATCTCAAATCCATATATACATTTAAACAACAAAATCTGATTACTATTTACACCCAAAACAAAGAACTCTGATCATTATTTACACCCAAGACAAACACACATCATTTATCAACCACTTATATGAAATATTTTTTCACGTATACGTCTTTTGTACTAAACAAAACTTAACACCTGGCGAGCCCAAGCTCTTAACAACTTATGATCAAACAAAACAATAAAATCACCAGAAAATGAATAACGCAAAAATGAATATTTTTACAACTCTAAGATACACTATAAACCACAAACATTCAACCAACAACATTAACTTCACAAAAATTAAAACTTCTAATCAGCATCAGAAAACAACTTAAACTAAAGCACCCAATATTTACATATATTCTCAAGCAAAGCATCAACTAATATAATCTTAGTTTAAACATATTTTATTTCAAACATTTTCACACAAACAATTATTACATACAATCATTAGTTACATAATAAACAATGCTGAAAAAGGATTAGATCCGAAAGCATACAATGCTTATAGAGGTCTTTTCCTAACATATAATTCATTACTGTAAATTCGGCGGTAAATTACATGTTCGAAATAGTATATCATGAAACATTTTATTGATGATGAATGAAGAAAGACGAGGACGGCAAAAGTGTCTATTCAGAGCTAAAAGTAAAAAAAATAAATAGTTGAAATAAGTTAGATAGGAAATCATGCTATAATATGTTTTAAAATCAACATGAAATGCTAATACTGTGACCTAGTGAAATGACACACAAAAACATATTGAGATTGATGGTCAGAAAAAGATGAGATTGATTCAGTAAAAATGGTGCAAATACATTATATTAAGGAAAAGATATTATTATAGAATCTATTCGGTATGTCAACGGAGTGAGCAGAGTTTGCAAAGGACTATGGAAAACGTTTGCTATCTCGGATATATATTTGAACTGCCTGGAATATACTGGTGTTTATGACGTCACTTAAGTTGTTATCACCTCTCAGTAATATGGGGAGAGTAACATAACAATAAGCCGATAAAGTGTGAAAGAGGATATTTCGGATATTATTGTATTGTTGACATTCAAAGAAAAAGTGGTGATTTGTTTCTGGAAGACCACATTGACACAGTGGTGAATTTGTTATATTTTTTCTGAATAAGTGATAGTTGAGAGGACTACACTCAGTTCGTAGGCGTGCATGGTATATTTGCCATTTTCTGATACCTGTATAAAAATATTTTGGACATTTTGATAGGTCACTATTCAGAAGACTCTTAAAGGATGATAGTGAAGGTGCATTTTGTAATTCAGCAGGGAGGTCGTTCCAGTCTCTTAGAGCAGAAGGAAGAAAAGCATTATAATACAGAGAAGTTCTTGTTCGTATACCGTTAAAATCGTTTGAGTTGCGAAGATTGTATCTTGATGTCTCACCTACTGAAGGGGGAACAAGAGATGAAAGGTAGTTTGGGGAGAGTCCATTTTTCATTTTGTAAAGAAGTATGAGTTTGTGTTTCCTTCGTCTAGACTCTAAAGATTCCCAAGGAACTTCTCGTTTGAGCTCATGCAAAGAAACAAGTTTACTGGCACCAGAGACAATTCGAGAAGCTTCGTATTGGATTTTATCAAGTTCATTTTTTTCATATTGAGTACAATTTATAAAGACAGTATCGGCGTATTCTAAAATAGGTCTGATGTATGACAGATAGAGAATTTCTAAAGATCTACGATCAAGTTGAAATTTAAGTCTACGCATAATATGTAAACGTTTCCAAGCTCTTTCCTTAATGTAGTTAATATGAGTATGCCAAGAACCATTATCAGAAAAATGTAAACCAAGGTGTTTGTGAGAAGTAACTGCAGATATTATTTCGTTTTGCATAGAAAGATGTGGATGAAAAGGTTTAGATGTTTTACGTGTGATTGTCATGGTTTCAGATTTAGAAGGATTGAACTGGACCAGCCATTTATCAGCCCATAAAGAAATTTTGTTTATATCACTTTGAAGAGTCTCAGCTGCATGTATTGGATGATCGACGATTAAATAAAGGCTGGTATCGTCAGCGAAAAGATTTACACAAGACCTTAGAACTATAACAATATCATTTATGTTAAACTAAATAAGGAAGTAGACCCAAAATCAAATCTTGAGGGAGACCTACTTTGATAGAAGACCAATCAGATTAAACACCAGGAAGAACCACAGATTGACGTCTATTTGGCAGAAAACCAATCAAAAAGAGGTCTTTGAATACAAGCTCCTTGTAACTTAAGCAGGAGACCTTTGTGCCACACTTTATCGAAAGCCTTGCTTATGTCGAAGAACACAACTCGTATCTCTAGACCGTCATCAAGTGCTTTACAAAAAGAATTGTAAAAAAAGTTAGTTGATTCACAGTTGAATCACCGGGTTTGAAACCAGATTGAAGGGGAGATATAAAGTCATTTTCATGAAGAAAGTTAAAGATATATTTAAACAAAATACGTTCAAAGACCTTTTCCATACAACAAAGAAGTGATATAGGACGATAGTTGTTTGGCAGAGAAGGGTCACCTTTCTTAAAAATTGGACAAACATTAGCATCTTTCCAAGATTGTGGGACTTTGCAGCAGCGAAGTGAATGGTTGAACAGGGAGCAAAGTGGATATTTAATTACGGAAGCTGTTTCACACAATATCCGATTGCTAATTTCATCAGGCCCTGACGCTTTATTAATATTTAGAGTATTGATAGCATCCTCAACATCTTGAGGTGTAACCGTGATTGAAGTGAGTGTGCGAACAGGCTGTACGTAGAAATCTTCTGGAGTTTCTTTATTAGAATTATCAAGAGAAGACTGACTGCAGAAAAATTTATTTAATATATCGGATTTTGATTTATTGTCAAATATCAGTCTGTTAGAGTCTGGACATGTCAGTGCGGGAATGATTTGTTTTTCAGTCGGAGATATAAATGATTTGATGACTCTCCACCAGTCTTTTTGTATAGTGTTATCAGATGTGAATGAATATGCCAGTTTCTTTATATGGTTTCGCTTGGCACTATGAATAAGTGAAACAATTTTGTTACGAAGTTGTTTGAATTTGTGCCAGTTCATAGGATTTTAGGTGCGTTTTGCTCTGTGGTAAAGTTTCTTACGTTTACGAATAAGTTGTTTAGTTTGTGACGTGATCCACACTGCATCATTTGGTCTAACTGTTATTGTTGTTGTTGGAATTCACTGCTCTGAGAGTTTAAGAATCTTGTTGTTTATTGTTGTTGTGTAAATGTTTATATCATTGTTAATATATTGTTCCCAGTCTGTTTGCATAATGTGATGTTTAAGGGTGTTGTAATCGCCTCGATCATACAACCATACAAAACGTTTGAAAATGCTTAGTTTTGGTCTAGAAAATGAAAAGATAGCAAAAATAGGACAATGGTAGCGTATGTTCTGATCTAGGACTGGTTCTGCAACACCGGAAGTAATAACTCGATGACTACAAGATACAAGAAAAAGGTCTAAGACCGAGGCTGATGTTTCGGTGAAGTGAGTAGGTTCATTAATTAGCTGTTCAAGGTGAAATTGTTGACATATAGAAAGAAGTTTGCGTGACAGAGTAGAATTTAATGGATTGAAATTAAAGTCTCCAGTGACGATGATGTCTGTTATATTTGTGTCTAATGCCATGTTAAGAGAATCCTCGATAAAAGTTGTGTAAAGTGCATCTGCATTGGGGGGTCGATAGAAGACACCGAACAGAATATGTTTTGTTTGGGAAAATATAATCTCAACCCATAGACATTCAATATTTCTTGGTTCGAGATCCAAACGGCGTTTGTAGAAAAGCGAATCTTTGATGTATAAGATTACTCCACCGTGACGGTCATCAATCCTATCCTTTCTTTCAGGAGTGTGAAAGCATGGTATCGAGACATCCGAATCAGAGATATTTGGATTAAGCCATGTTTCTGAAAAGGCAAGAATATCAAACATACTAAATTCAGTGGTAAGAACGTCTATTTTGTTCAACAGACTTTGTACATTGTAGTGAATGACAGATAAACAAGAATTTGATGACATTAGTCCTGTGAAGTCCTGAGACATAGACGATGAAGTGGATAGAGATAAAATTGAAGAATTAGGCGTCAACGGACCAGGATTTGGATGAATATCTCCCGACAGAATAAGAATAACAAACAACCATTGGATAATAATAATATTTTTTAGAGTTTTGACAAACAGATGAGTGAATACTAAGTTTTGAATATAACGCTCATGACATGGAAGGCATCGTCTGTATGGATATCTTATGTTGTTTTCTGCTTGATATCTTATATGTAAGGAAAATGAGTATGTTTGAAACATGTTAGATGCAATGTATAGGAGAGATAGCATGTTTAATAAAAGTGTGAATTTCCATGGACATGTGTAGGAGATCATGATAGTAGTACATGATAACTTGTTCATTATGTGATTGATGCTATGAGCAACAAGAAGCTAACTATCACAATCACACCTACACAAGTCGTGTCTTTTATCGGCCAATGCGTTCCGTTGAACATAATCCGAATAGATGTTAATATAGAGTAAGAATGAACATAAGAAGAAAAGGTGTATATGTAAAAGACAAATAGATGAAAAAACATTGTGTTAGAAATAAGATTTAAATAGAAGCTAAATGTGATTTGAATTTAATGCTGCCAATAATTAGACAATGATGAATACACTTATCTAGAAAATGAATATTATGAAGAATAGTCGTTTATGTTAAAACTTTCTTGAGTTAAAATATTTCAGATGTTAATGCTCAGGCCGTGTGTGTATAATAATCACAATATGATTACATAATTTTCACATAAAGATGATACAGTGGTGAACAAAGTCGTACTGATTTTAGACAAATACAAAGAAAATAAGATAAACTTACTATTATATACCTATTAACTTACAGTATCTGTTATCGCATCAATAAACAAAATATATATATTTTAATGTCTCCCAGAATATATACATAAATATATACATCTATTGAGTACAATACTTACTAATATACCTATTAACTTACTGTTATCGCATCAATAAACAAAAATATATATATATATATTAGTGTCTCCCAGAATATATACATAAATATATACATCTATTGAGTACAATACTTACTAATATACCTATTAACTTACTGTTAACGCATCAATAAACAAAAATTTATATATTATGATGTCTCCCAGAATATATACATAAATATATACACCTATTGAGAACAATACTTGTCATATTGACCCTTAACAGGCATACAGTATTAACAGTGTTAGCTATTGCAAGCATTTATAACACCAGTCACTAGGTCCAGGCACTATACAATAAACAAATTCTCTGCTACAAAAATAATGATAGTGCAAGTGCTTTGACGTTATAAAATAAGCAAATGACGTCTATACAGATTGTATAGAATATATAAACCGCAAAATTATATATTAAAAGAAATTCAAACTAACAAACACACAACAAAACCAACATTTTATAAGTTAATATGAAAATTATTCATAAAACTATTCGATTTATTTGGACAGTAGCGCTGTAATGTATGGGACCAGGTCAAGGGTATTTTTATCTATACTAATTGATATTGAATTGTTATTTCAAAATATTATCAAGAACTAGTGATCATTAGGACACTTATTATGCATTAATTTTATAGTTACTTTGTTTTAAAATGAATTTGAGGACCACATTCAATTTATTTACATGGTAATTATGGTCCCAAATAAATGTAGAATAGATCTTATATTTGATCAGAAAAAAACATATTTTATACACAGACAAAAAAGTTACAACTTCAGGGGCAAGACAAAATAAATTACTTGTTTACAGTCTAAATACTCATAAGTTGTTCATAAAATTAGAACAAGAGGCTTCTTAGTTAATGTGCAAATGAAAATAATGACAGACTATTTCAAATGAACATTTCATCAAATCCAGCATAATTTTGATATACATTTGTCAAAGTACATAATTAATAATAATAATAATAATAGTAAAATAATGGTCAATATGTATTTTTTGTTTGAACACTTTTTCATAGGGAACACTTTTTCATAGGCTTTTCAAACGAGCACTATTTCAGAAACTAGACCAGACTTAACAGTTCACTTGTACTCAAAACACATCAACTATTCGTCATGTCTAGACTGTTAATACATGTATATATAACCTGTGAGATAACGTGGACATCCATGTCACGTGATCATTATTTGTAGCGTGTGTAAATAGTATACTTCACACCGAAAGTTTTGCATACCCAGAGTAATGGCGCGGAAAATTACTTGTGTTTAGGTTTATCGTTATCGGCAGGAATGGGATTATCAGATTTTACAGACATTAAGTCATGTACATTGTTTATTCGATGTATCTTACGATTGGCATCCTTGACGATCACTGCCCCGTCGAATGTCCAGGCACTTAGTATGAAGTTATTCTTAACCAATTGTCTTGCCTGATAAAATAGCTTGGAACGTGTCCTAGTCAGGTCTTCATTGACAAAGATTCCGGAAAATCCTTGTGATTTAAGACCGATTTTCGACCTGTAGAATATGTTCCTTGCCCGGTAAGATGTGAATTTAACGATTATATCCCTGGGTTTGTCAGCGTATAATCTTGACCAGACATAATCAACCAATTTCAACGAAGTATATCTTACCAAACAGATATAACTCAACAACCAAAACAACTAATTACAACCAATAAACCCTGGTCAGTTAAGATCACCACAATAACATTCAAGCAACTAACAACAAATTCTCTTCTCAACAAAAAAAAACAACAAAAAAAACAAACGCTCTCCTAAACTGATGTAAAATCAGTCTCAAAACTCGCATATTTTCTGTTTATTCACATGTATAGAGAGTTTAATATTCGCACATTGAAATATGATACACTTCTACGATGTTCCGTTTGGACAGTCGTGATTTTTAATTTAGTCTGTTCTCTCGATGCACGATGGTACGATGGTGAAAATGCGATGGCACGATGGTGAAAACACGATGATACGATGATGATAGCGCGATGGTACGATGGTGAAAGCGCGATGGTACAATGGTGAAAACGCGATGGTACGATGGTGAAAACGCGATAGTACGATGGTGAAAGCGCGATGGAACGATGGTGAAAATGCAATTGTACGATGATGAAAACGCGATGGTACGATGGTGAAATCGCGATGGTGAAAAAGCGACGAACCATCGCGTTCTCACCATCGTACCATCGTGTTTACACCATTGTACCATCGTGCCATCGCGTTTTCACCATCGTACCATCGTGCACCGCGGGTACAGACTAACTAAAAAGTCACAATTGTCCAAACGGAACACCGTACACTTCAGTTTATCGCTGTAGGAACACATTAAAGTTACATTAAATAAATATGTAAAAAATATTTTGCAGTCGGCCTAAAAATCAAACATTCTACAGTTTCATTAACCTGTTTAATAGTTTTGTTGTAAATCTCATCAAATATTGTTCATAAATTCGGATTTTAAACGGGAAACCCAACGGTAACACTAAAGTTCGTATACGAATTTTAACATGCAAATGAAGACTATAATGAACTCGTGTATGCGCTACGTCACAATTTTATAGTTGCTATCCGGAACACAGCAAATGTGATATTTTCTTGTGCAAACTCACTTTAACCGTTTAAGCTTCACGGTGCACTAAACCTGGGGTTCAGTAAAAGTAATCATCTCGTAAAAAGATTAAATTTGTATGAAAACATCCGTTATAATGCGGAAATATACCGTTAAATTAGGACTGCCACTTATAGTCATGTTTGTTGATTTAATATTGATGTACGGATGATCCGAAGGCGGAGTTTCTCATGCAAACAGAAATTGTAATTCCCATTTCGCCACAATGAGGTTACCTATTTTTATGCTAATAAAACTAATTTTGGTTGTTTGGACACCAAAATAAGACGTGGAGTCGATATAAAACCCAATTTATTAATGAAATGTCGCTATTTAGTTTTTTATGAAATTTATTAAATGTAACTTTAACTCTTTGTAAAGAAAAATTATCTACAGTGAAACTGTATGATTATTCTGACAGTAAAGGTTTATATTCCTTATAACTAGACCTATTTCTTTACACACCTGTTTTCAACTTGGCTCATTAACATTCAATTTGGGAAAGATTGAAATATTTAAAAGATTGGACAATGCCTTCAATGAAAGAATTCAATGAGGGTAAGTGTATATATAACAATTATTATTTCAACCAGCTTTATTTTTTACTTTTCTGTGATTATGATTGATTTCAGTATAATTTTGTTCATTTTTCATTTATATTAGCTGAAATTTTATAAATTATTTAATCTAAAGTGAAAATATTTTGGAAATGATGGACCTACATTTACAGTTGCTGTTTCATATTTCACAAAAATAATTCAACGACATTTATAAGTTAAACTGTTCAATGTATAAATTATTTAATCTTAGGGGAACATTTATGTAAATGATGGAAGACCTACTTTTACAGTTGTTGCTTCATATTTTACAAAAATAATTCGACGACATTTATAAGTCAAACTGTTCAATGTATAAATTATTTAATTTAAGGGGAAAATTTATGTAAATGAATACTTACTTTAAAAGTTTCTGTTTCACATTTTCATTTTTGTAAAATGTTGAAAATAATTACAACTGTACAAATAATCAGCAAGTACAATAGAATTTAATATTAGAATTTAAAGTAAAAATTGTATACAGAAGGTACACTCACTCATGTGTTATAATTGAACTGGTAATCATGCATTTTTACCAAATCATCGTAATTTAAATAACAAAAATATATAATCGATTATTGTTTGTCAATATTAGTTTTCGGGATGATGTTTGCTTGTTTTCGTAATTCATAACGATTTACCCATTAATTTTTAATCACAATACTTTCATTTTCATTTGCCGATAGCCCAGTGGTAAGTAGGATAGTATTGCAATCGCGAGGGTGCAGGGTCGAATCCTGTTACATTTCCATCACTACCGGTATTTTTTTTTATTTGCATGCAGCATTAGTGGAGAAATCATTTGATTATTTACGGGTTTATTTATTTAATATATGTATCTATTTATTTCTAAACTTTGATATACATGCCTATGTAATTCTTCATAATTTCAATATGTAATGTCGTACAATGGTTGACTTGCACAAACATAGTAAACAAGTAAAAATGTATTATGATGAAAACAAGTTAAATGTTGATGCTGCACAAAACAAAGACGCCGCAAAATGATGTGAACAGTCACAGGTAATGTACAAAATCAGCAAATTGCTCTCTGCAGTTGAATATCCGAAGCAGTAATCAATTTTTTGGTATGTGCTGCTTGTTTAATAAATGAAGACGAAAACAAACTTGAGAACAAAAGTGTGTTCCGGTGCCGGGAATCGAACCCGGGCCGCCGGGGTCTACAACCCTGATTCAGTATATACAGTATAGAAATAATGCATGCTAAAATAACCTAAGAAAATTAAGTTTGTAACATGTTTCATAACTTAAACTAAAATTTAATAACAACAAAAATACGTTTTTATTACATTATATCAATTTCGTAGACCCGATCTTAGTTCCGCTTTACACGGCCATTTGAGGTATTTTCTTACGTATGTATTTCGGCTCAAACTGCACTTTTTTTTAGATATTCTGAAATTTTGATTTGCTGCAAAATCATTCAAAGAATGCATAAATTTAGATTAACATAATCATTTAAACAGATAAATGCGCTATTTCAAAAATAAATCTTATTTTCGTAACCGCGAACTTGTTTTCGCTAAATAGCTTATTTTCGGTATCCAGCACGTGTGGTTTAAACACCTAAAAGGGTATTAGGGTTAAAAAAAATACCAAAATCCACCTAGCATACAGTGTCAAGAAATACTCCCCGACTGACCGAGGCATAATTAAATGATTGAATACTAAATTTAAGATTTTCAATTCAACCCCTTTTTATTATTTTCAAAATGCATGTTTACACTTATCCGTGTTTGTTGTAAAACATATTCTATATATCGTCGATAGAATGACCACTAAATAAAGATTGAAATGCATTACGGTAATTGAAGGAATTACGCTGATTATACCCTAATTTCCTCAACCGCATCTTTTCGGCCCATTCGGAACGGCCTCGGCTATTATGTATTATAATAACCTCGGAAACAATACGGATTGAAAGTAGTTTCAGATGTAAACAGAAAAAGAGACAAGTTTGCTTCTTTAAAAAGAAGCATGCGAGAGGTCTTTTTGCTGCTGTAGACGATTTGTTTAATTCGAAAATATTTTGGGATATTTTTGCATAAACGACACAATGAATGGTTATAAATTACAATTATTTCACAAAATAGAATTTATTATATATATTGAATATAGTATCATAATGAAAGTTTGTTTTACACTTCATTTTTTAAATGTTTTGAATGATTATATGCCGGAGAAATGGACTTTTTTCTCAGTTCATTAGGGGTACTTTTTGATAGTATCAAAATAAAAGTTTCTAATAAAATCCAATAAGCACATTTTCGGTTAATGTTTTAGTAAGTATATGGACACATTTCCTATACATTTTCCGAAACGGGCATAAAGTTTGTTAATCAAGCAATTTTAAGTCCCAGATTAACATGAAAAAATGTTTATAACATTTGATTGGAATAAACAGTATATAAAGTTGCAAGCCTACAACCACAATATTTGAGGAAAATCTTGAGTAAAGTTTGTGCTATTTGCGCCAAAAACTCTCCGTTGCGTTATTTAGTCATACCGGCTTAAATGTTTAATGGAGCAGCACGATTTCGGTACACGGTTCACTCGGTCATATAATAGTGCATGTGATATTGTACCTGTAATTTTCACTGCTACTATTTAATGGAACATGAAATAGTAAAACGCTATTCAGAAAACAATACGGTTATCGATTTATACAATATAAAAGATTAAACGGAATGAAACATCCACGTAGCGCTAAGTAACGTAAATGATATTTTCCGATTTTTCTATGTACCGATTTGTTCACTTGGATGCTAATTTTCGTTTAATTTCAGTCGTATTTTGAAACGGAGCATGCGCAAAACAATTTTTGTAGACTGCTCCTAATGATTTTACGCTTTAAATAACATTCGTTCACTACAATCAGATACGCAAAAATGGATGCCGCCAGCAATCAGTCTTAACACTGTGGAGAGGTCTTCAATAATGTAAAACGAATGCATAAATTTGACATCCAAAAAGAAAAGTAAAGTCTGGCCCGGTACACTTATGATTAAAAATATGTCTGAAAACAATTTGTAATTTAAATATGCCCACTGAAGTACAATTTTAAACAAATCCCACTAAATTTTAACAGGTTGGTTTTCTGTACTTTCGGTTTCTACAACTATATATAGAAATAATGTATTGTTTGCTTTTAATTTTTTGTAGCTATGAATTCACTTATTTTAGGTTGACTTTTACAAAAAAAACACAACTTCCAGCATTAAATTACTATTTGTTAACATGATCATTTTCTTAGCGTAGGTTAGAACCGTTCTGTGTATTCATACTATTGTGTTCGAGGTCCTTATCCGAACACTGACGGAAAGGGCCGAGTAGTTGCGATTGCTTTTCGGCCCTTTCTGTTGATATTGATAATAGCCGAGGATATTCCGCTAGTAATTTCCTACTTTAGAATATAGACTGGCTCATTGGTACGTTATTTTATTGTTAGATTATAAAAAAAAGATAAAAATAAAAAGAATGTGATATTTAACCTTGGAAGTATCACTTTTGTTGAACGTTTATTTAATTCCATGAAGCTCGGGAACATGTTGATCACCAGAAAAGCTATTTTTATCCGAAAATCTGAGAACTGTGTAATTTTGTTAGAACAAAAAAAAAAATAAACAAAAACAAGATTAAAATTTTCCCCATTGCTGACTGAACAAATGCATATCTACTAGACGCCGCGTGCACACTTAGACTATTGAGGCAAATTGTGTGTTACTTACTTTAAGTTATACATAGAAATGTATACAGTGATGTCATACTTTAAAATTCGTAAGACCTTTTGGGAATCCGATAATTACAGACAAAAGGTCAATGAATATTCAAATGTCCCAGGTCAATGTTGACAAAGAATACATTAAATTTATAAACACTTATAAACCAGAAGTTCATGGGAGGCAACTGAGAGTCTTAAATCCTGTAAAATGTATGATAATTGTTAGGTAACCGTCAAAATTTATTTAAAAAAAATACATCTTGTTACTAGTAAAGTTCTGTCACTTGTTTGTTTCATTTAAACCTTTTTAATAAGTCAATCATTACCTCTTGTAATGTAAGCAATTATTTAAGGTATTGCTATCCTAATGCATTAGCTCCGCTTTGAAGAGTATTTAAATAGGCTAGAACTACTGTTAACTACATTGCAAATGAGGGCCGTGGGTTCAATCCCCAGAAGGGTCAACTTTTTTTTTCTTTCTTTTTTTCTTTTAACATTATTTATATATCTCTCATGACCCATTTGGAATGAAAAAAGTGTTTAATTTTGATTTTTTAATTTATATAGTTATTTATTGGATAAATTATGCTAAATCTAGTAATAAATGTGGTACCTGATATTTTCAAAGTGTAATAAAATCAAAACTAGACGGTAAAAGTATTTCATATTTTACAAGATCAACCAATATACTTCTTTAAAAATTTAGGGAAACTTTGAAAACAGGCACTCATTTGGGAAAATTTTAAGGATTTTTTAAATTAGGCTCCCTAAGTAGGAAAATGGTCAGACACGTGGTAAAAATGGGTGGGGTAGGGTAACATTTTTATACAGAATTCATAAATTTTAAGTAGACACCATAATTTTGCTTATGTGGATTTTTAGCTGAATGGTATTTTTTGTTTCTTACAAAAAATTAATGGGAAAACATTTTTCATTAGAATGTTATTGCATATTATTTAAAGGTTCCTCATTTCTAAAAAAAGGGCCCTAAAAACATCCTTGCTTGAGTTCCGAAAAGTGGCCATAACTTGATTTCCGTATGGTAAACTTTGATTAAATTTTGCATACAGGTGTACTTTAAGGTATATATCTGACCTATGATGTCATTTTTTAGTTCCTTATAGTGCCCATTAGGGTCGTAATACCTTAATATGAAATTGTATCATAGCTTGGGGACCTTTCTGTTGAAAATTTGTCAGAGTAAATCGTATACATATACATACACAGTGCATTAACTGGAGTACAGGTATTAGTTACCCTCACTCCAGAGCATGCCCATTGATTGGCTCATTTTTGCTGGGGTTTACTTATTGTGATGGAAGAGAAAGGGAAAGCGACAAAAATATCATATTCAGATGCTCGTTCATTGGTTACTTTTTCCCGGGGTTTCATATTGTGACAACAGGGAACGTGTTTTTATGTTTGACTATGATACAAAAGAGAAAGAACACCAAAACATTTGGCAATCTGATTAATAATCGGGGGCTACGCCCCCTCGTACAAATTAGATAGCCTCGTGTTTCGATGCTCTTTCTATTACTTAACGGCCTAGGGGCCAAGGATTATGAGACAGTAACTATCAATGATAATATACACACTGTAGCGTTACATCTAGGTTGTGCCATTGACAACACCACTATACTTCTCGCAAAAACTTAACTTCGGAACACTTTAACAAGTAAGTCATAGGATATTGATATCTTATTTAGGCAGAGCACAGCTAGGATGGACGTGAGGGTCTTACGGAATATATGCTAAATTTTTGTGTTACATGAGTGCTAATGCAATGTGATGTATCTTATGGTGTTATCATTGGATGTCCAGGCCCTATTCAAGCTGTCCTATCTTGTAGAAGAAAGACGAGCATATCCGTGTTATGGATTCATTGATAAAAATACCCTCGGATAGCCTTTGCTTTTCAATTCGACTCTAGCCTTATACATGACGTTTCTCGCTCTGCATGATTTGAATTTAACAATGATATCCCTGGGTTTGTTAGGCTTGCCAACTCTGTCATGACGAGACCTGCCAATGCCCTCTAGTAACAACATTTAATACTTTTCTTTCTAGATTCAACATCAGGAACACCACTGATTCGGTGTTTGTTAACTAACTGTAGAGTAAATTATTTTCAGCGTCTCTTTCTAAATTGTCTATGCGATCTTCCTGTCTATAACATGTTGTTGCATGTCATCATTTTCACTCTCCAGTTATTGAATTTTTTATTTCAAACCTGCTAGTACACCAGCAACGATAGCTTTCACCTGCTCATCAAGATTTACTAAATGTTTTTGTATTTCAGATCGTTAAAATTATTTTGCTATTGCAGTTATATCGACAGTTTGGAGAACTATGTTGGTTCTAATGGGGAAGTGAGGTCGCGTTACTTGTTGTCTTGTGCTGGTGTAGTACATCCATCTTTATTAACACGCATTGTCCCTAAACTTTAATTTTGTTAAGATAAGTGAGCAATAAAGTCAAGTTTTGAAATAGGGTTTCAAATACATGTCATATGTCTTATGACAACACCCGTATGTTGAATAATTTAAAGTAAATTTATCTATGGTGGAAGGTATGTAATGTAATTAATAATTATAATACAAACAATAAAACGTTGAAAGTAGACACTGACAAAATAACAAACCACGAAAGAATGGTATATATTGCTGTCGATTACAAGTGTGATATACATTATCTAAAGTAGCATTTTTATACTTCACAACATCAGGCGTCAAGTGCTGTGTGGCAGCTGTAAAAGGTTGCCCCGTACAGCTGTAAAAAGTTGCCCCGTACTTCACTTCAGTGTTGTTATATTTTTCTGGTCCTTCGGGATCATTGATGCCAGCACTATTAAGTGTTGAAAATTGAGTACCGCTCAAGCTGGTGCTAGGGGGCGTGAGGGATGTTGCACTTATTCATTATCCCTCATGTACAGACTCAATAAAACCAAGTCTGCAATTCTTATGTAATTTTGTTGTGATTAATGTTTCCGATTGATCACTTTGTTTCCAGATTTTTATTCAAATATCAGAAAATTAAATGGTCAATAACAAAATATAACTATTCATGACATAAATGTTAATGCTAAATCACTTAGAACTAAATCAACTTTTTCAAGTTATAATTTTATATAAGAATATTTAAATGATACATTACTACTTTTTTGTCAGTACATCAATACGATGATACAAACTTAATTTACTTAAGAACTGAAACGTTCATTCATGTCTTCAATATTGACATCATTTAAAAGGCCATTGCCCTTCAGAATGTTGCTGAAATACTTCTTGTGGCGTTCTAACCGGTAGGGGACTTTTGTAGTTTGCAATACATTTCTTGCTATATCTCTAATTAGGACCTCTTATTGTATTCGTACATGTGTGTTTTCTTTTTGCAGAGGCCGTGGCTGAATATGAGAAAAGACGTCTTCGAAACCAGGTAAATAAATGTGCTGACAATGTGTAAAATTCTTTCATTTTATTTTGGTTAAACGTGGAAAACAAACTTCAATATTCAATTTTTACAGACATAATACATTTCAGTCGGTAAGTCTTCCTAACATCACGCTTAAGTCAGAATTTGATCCTAATAATGTCTTCTTTTTTTCCTTTTTTTTGTAAATGTTTGGTAAAATAGTTTGCCAGCTATTATGTGCACATTCTGACTGATATTTTGCTATTCAGAGAATCACATTTGCAAGGTTGTTTTAACGTCTGAGAAATTTACTAGTTTTTTTTATTGGCAATAAGTCACAACTTGGGACTTACCATCATGCAGTGTGATACAGGCAAACCAACCCTCTTTCGATGAAAGTGT
>NW_026853106.1:0-40910 GCF_026571515.1 Ruditapes philippinarum | reverse complement strand
GCTAGTTCCTGCTTAAGCTTTAATAAAAGCCCATGTTTCAAACTTTAAAGCACAAGACGTTAGAGGGCCATATTTTAGATGAAGGTTAAAAACGTATTAGGATTCTTTTAGATATGAATTAAATTTCCTAATAGTTGTTTACACGATTTTTTGGTATCAGATGCTTTGAACATAGTATAGTTTTTAATAAAATTCAAATATCACGAGTTTAATTGAAAAATATACTGCATTAATATATTATCATATCGACCCACTCTCGTAAGATTAAATATTCATTATCTACCATGCTATTATAATTAGCATGAATCTTGAAGTAAAAATATTTTTCAACAAGGATTATGGTTGATCTAATACATATAATTATTAGCTTTAGAACCTTCAAAACCTATATGAGCTGGCGTCATGACAAAACCAGCATAATGGGATTGCGACGAGCATGGATCCAGACCAAGCCTGTGCGTTGCGCTGTCGGATGCAATATCCATGATGTTCGCTATCAGTTTCTCTACTTATTTTAAGTTTTGTAAGCGAACAGCATGGATCCTGATCAGACTGCGCGGATTGCGCAGGCGGTCTGGATGCCATTCTGGTCGCAAACGCACTATGTTTGGTTTTGTCGTGACGCGGCTTATATTTTTAATTGCATAAAAATTAATTTGCTTATGTTCTTGTGCATTTTTCTGTTATTACAAAAGTAGGTTAAAAAGCAATTACTGCATCACAATTATTTTATATTTTAACTAAAGCTAAAAAATGTTGACGTGCAATTTTTCGGTATAACTTAACCCAATAATGTTCATCCTATTAAGGGTTATATATTTTTTTTATATTGTAGAAATATAGTTTCTATGAATCGTATATCTATTAGTTAATTACTTTACATTCAGCAGTTTTTTGGCGCCAATTGCACGTTGATCCTATCGGATAAAAATGAAGACAACAGTTCAAAAACTAGAAAAGATTAAAGAAACCATTGTTGATTCTGGTGTATTTTAACTGCTATGGGTTAAAGATTTGTTTATGAATGTGTCATTAAAAAGCTAACACATTTTAACTTCTTCATCAAGTTTTTTCATTATAAACATAAAATTAAGTAAAGAAAATTAAATTGAAATCATAAGATTATAATTAAGCTTTAACAATTTATGTATACAAAAAAAGGACAAAATTGTTTAAAAATTATCCCAGATTGACATATCTTTGACCTTTGTTTTGACATATGTCGGTTTGAATGTATTGTCGGCTGAACCATTAGACAAAGGAACATTAGTTACGGTAAGTATATTGAAAAGCAAACTATCTGATTCCAATTTAATTGCATTGTACAATATCCTTTGTTTGAAGTCTAATGGATTCTAACATAAATGAATATCATTATCAGTTTAGTGTCATCTAAGTCACTGGTGTCAGGTTATTGTTTGATTTATTCGAAGTATCGATTAGTGTTGAACACGCCATTTACCATAATTAGATTTCAATTTGATATATAAAAAATATTTTTTTATTGTATTGAAACAATCATTAATATGTATACGGTTTGTTTATTAAAGTAAAGGACATAAAACAATGTT
This sequence comes from Ruditapes philippinarum, assembly GCF_026571515.1. Taxonomy (NCBI): domain Eukaryota; kingdom Metazoa; phylum Mollusca; class Bivalvia; order Venerida; family Veneridae; genus Ruditapes; species Ruditapes philippinarum. The sequence continues at coordinate 39,339 of NW_026853106.1, read as the reverse complement.
TGAATTTTAATTCTTTTGTTACTACAAGAAATAAGAGCAAGGGCAATTGATTTCTATTTGTCGAACTATGTATTATAACACTTTTTGCTGACAAGTAAATGGTTTATTTTTCCAGTTTTAATACAAGTAAAGTCTGTATTACTTACGTGTGTATGTATCTATTCATAATGTTTATAGTCATACATGTACACACACCGAAAGGCCACTGTTGAGCACAACATTATATCACCTCCAAAATAATATTTTGTTTCTTAGAGACGAATATTGTGTATTTGGATAGAAAAAAAAACAGTTCCTTGCATATAATTTAAGCTTGAAACAGTTGCGAACGAGTGCTTCTTCTTTCAATAATAAGATAATGATAATAATTGATAATGGTGCATGCAAAAACAATTAAATGGAATAAAGTATGACTCATAACTGTCCTACGGTCAGCCTGTCTGTCCTAGTCAAGGCTGGGTTGAGTCCGTGATAACTTAAAATCAACATTGTATTAAAAATTTTCGATTCTTGTTTAAATACACATGATAGTTCATTTACTAAATAAAGGGCTACATAGGAGCTTTGGAAGTTATTTGTATCATTTTGTTGTTGACTTTGAATTAGTATATTCATGTTAAGAAACTTAAAATAAATACTGAAAACAGATCACAGTATATAGAATCAATATATGTTTGTATTTTAGATTCAGATCCATTCCTGTTTTGTAAAGCTGCTCAAGAAATATCACTTCATATAAAGTCCTTAGAAATATTTCAATTGCGCTTGTCTTGTTATAATAGTTTTTCATAAAATGCCTAAATATAAGTGAAGTTAAAAGACAGAGTTATCGAGCAAACGTTATCTTACGGAAACAATAAATACAATCATGTTCATATTCAATTAAAGTTGGTAAAACTTTTTAATAGATAACTATAATCATCACTTATTAAGTTATCCTAAGAAATAGTTATAACTGGTATTGTAAAAATACAATAAGATTTATGCGTAAGAGTATTTTAGTAATGTATATGTTATTGGTTGCTATAGCAGTTGGTTTCAGTGTTAAAAGTTTACTAAACATGATTGTGATGTCAAAATTCAAACCAAGATAAATATATAAAACCTGTATAGTACATAATCCGAATCTATAACATTTTCTAACATTTATTGCAAACTCTACTTAATTGGGTTGTCAAGAATGAGGAATAAGAAGAATGTGTCTTGCTTGCGACACATTTGGCTTTTTTTAAAGTAATTTTGATGGACTTATGTATCAACAGTAATACAATTTATTTTTTATGTTTTGTTTTGCTTTTGTGTTCTTTTATAATTGTCAAAGACCATCCTTTGCTGAAACCTTTTATAAACACCCCTTGGTGTTTAACTGTTTTAATGGTATCAATGTCAATGTAATTTATATTTTATACATGGCGTTCTGATTTCTTAGGAGCATTTACATATTAGCATAGCTATGTTTTTTTTTAAAGCAGAAGATAAAATTTTAACATATAAGATCAAAACTCGTAATACTGAGAGTGAGTACAATGCATATAAAAATCATTGGTATTTAAACCTACCTATGTAAATTAATCACTAATGTATTTGTTTCAAAGCTTTGTATCAATTCTTTTGATCCCAATGAGATCACTTGTAAACAATATATTATCGAGGTCTAGTTCAAACATAACTTTATATAATCAGAAATAATATGTCATAGTTGAGGTTCATTTGAGACGGATCATACAAACTGAAATTACAAAAAGGCCATACAAGCAATTTCATATTAGATAGATCTAATTTACATTGAATGAATCCAAAAACATTATGTATTGCATCATGCAATAACATTTAAACTATTTTTAAGATTATTAACATGTATAAAATTTCAGTTTTTTATAAGTTAGAGCGAATATAATAGAAATTAAGGCATAGATAATAATAACGAAAAAACATATACGAGTTTAAGAATTATCGAGTTCGATAATTCATGTATCAGCTAAGATTCAGTACGATGAGTGATTCATGTCAAACATTGCAGACTAATGAAGATATTGAATGAGTTTAGGGTTATATTAATTTAATTGAAACAGATTAGAATTAAAAAATCACAAATTTAATGCAGCACCTCGTCGAGAATAATATTGTTTCTAATTCAACGCATTTAATAATTTTTGTATTAATCTACAACGAATATAATATTCTATAATTATCACATATAATAAAATAAGAACGGTAAAAACTGAACAATAACGCACTAATAATATAAATGATAAACATAAACTTGAATGTTTAAAATAGCGCAAAATGACGTCAACACAAAGTGTTTAACACTAGTGTAAGTTCAGATCTAGTGTATACTCGATTTTTGATAAAATGGCTTTTAATTACACTCCTGCGCGGACGGTTTAATGTATAATAGGATAAAATTGACTTGACAAAACCATGTTTACAAATAAGCGATATACCAATTCAATTATGCAATAAAATTAATAAGCATCATTTAGACTTTCAATACACGAGGAAGATCGCGGTCTATTTTTATATTGTGAAATGTTCATGTTCCATAAAATCGTGAATGAATGAAATCTGTAAGATGTTTTTTATATGTTGTAGCGCAATTTGATTGAATTTTAAATAGATTAAGTCTAAAACAATTGCTTGAAGTATATTCAAATGCACGACTTTAGGTATTTTGATACTGATGTGAGAATCTGTTTTATGTAAAAAAAAACCACAAATTTCCAAACAAAGAAAATACAAGATTTCAACAAATGTAAGCTTACTTCGAACTTGTTATCACAATAGTTTATCAAAATCAACACGAGGTTGATACTAGTGTGTAAGCATTGGTACGGCGCAAAGATATATGTGCTACATCAATGTTTGAGCGTATTTGTTAACTAAATCACATCGTCCTTCCAAACAAGAAAGATAATAATTCGACTTTGCTTGAATGATATCAGAAATATATTTGTATATAAGCATAAATGCATTATGGTTCAGATAGTTAAAGTACATGTCACCTCAGTATTAAATGACCTTAAACTTAAATAACCAACCGTTAAGTAAAGATATTGATCAATATTTGAGCCTCATTAGTATTATCTATTGGATAAAATGCTCAGCGTTTTTTTTCAACCGTTAAAAGCAGAAGCAATATAAGTGAGACTGTTACATGCTTTAAGATGTGTTATGATTCAAATCAAATTAATTAACTTTTGTGTACTAAAAGAACATCCACTGAGAGTTTTTAACATGGATGGTACAGAGAATAAATATTTTTCATTAAATGTACATTTGATGAAGGAGTTCTAGAATCACACTATCTATTCGTGCAAAGTTCAATCATTCGCGCTAACTTGTTTTTCAAGAATATTAATTCAAATGGAATATAAAATGAACCAAAAATCAAAAAACGTTTACAAATGCTTTCACTCTAGGCAAATGAAAGACATAAAATACGATTGGAGCGAATTTATTTGGAGAAGTATATCTTCTTACTATGCACCTAGTCTAATCTGTATTAAATTGATACCCGGGCAGTATTTATGTAATAGAATAAATTATAAATGTTATGAATTTTTAGGGCGTTTATAAATACCTCAGATGGAACCTATTTAGACAAGACTAGAGTATATCTGTGGTAATTGTGTAATTTGAAACATGATCAAGGGATCACGATGTAAAAAAAGAAAGATTTGTTTCTAAAACACTGGACAATGGATTGAAGCTACTATCCCAACTTGTAGTATTTGACGCATAAATTAAATAACATCAGCAGAAAAAAATAATCACCACAGGCTTGTATATTTAAAAGGAATTAGAGTGAATTCAATACATGATCTTGTCTACAAACAACATCTAAATATAGTTTTGCAATGTTTATTAATGCTGTAATTTTCATCCGTTGCAACGTTTTATTTTTGTAAATATAGGCTTAAATTATAAAACAATATCCGTTAACTGGTTGCAAGCAGAATCCGTTGATTGTTGTAAGAAAAGTTTTTCATTGGTAGGATTTGTTCTTTATTCTGCAATCGACAATTATCATTGAAATTATTGTCTATAAAAAAGAGAAAAGGAAGAAAAATAATCTCGTTTCCATGTTAACGGGAAGCTGATCAGTAGGGTGTAAATTAATCTTGTCAACAAAAACAAAAAACGTAAAGGTCAATGTATATATCTACTGGGAACTGAATATATTGAGTATGTTAAATTAATCATGTCAAAAGCACTAGATTATGTTATATAATAGACCTGTTATGTAGTGAGAGAGATAGCTTGTAAAGAATGCCTGTACGGATAATCTACACAAAATAACAAAAATGAGAAATTTAAGATTCGAACCTCTTAGATAGCTAAACAAAATAGAATATAAGGATCCAAAATCTACATCAAAAGTAAGCTTCTTTTTCATTCCAAGCCACACAGGAAAATATCAATGTAATATTGCAGATCAAACTAAGAGCATTATCGTACTTTCAGTGAGTCCAAAAGTGATTCTCTTTAGATCAACATTCAGAAACAATACTAGAGCTAGTTGATTCTTTTTTTTTTTACTGCCACAGTTGCTTACTGACAACGAATCGTTGATTGTTCGGCCATTCCACGAATGGACAATAATACGATGAAAGTGGAAATCTCAATCAATTTGCAAATGAAAATGATAATCTTTAACTAAAACAATTTTCTTGTTGAAGTGGAAGTCAATCAATTTGCAGAAAATGGCCAAATTTGAAGATGAAACATAAAGAAGCTGTGTGTTTGCTGTCTGAACAGGGTACATAAAATCCCATGTAAATATTTGGTAATTTGTGTAATAGTAACGAGCTTTGATAATATGTAATTACAGTCAATAAATTTATTAGAGCAAATATTATACAACTTTCTATTTCAACAATTGGAAATAATCTCTTTCTACAGCAATACAAGGTTCCAGATGTATAATTTAAATTTTGAATGCTTAAACATAGGCATATCTTTCAATAACTTATTGCCGATCCAAGTCCATTTCTACTCCTCTAGCGATGACAGCAAGATGTTTCGGCGGTCTAGAGGGGAAAAATCACGCCGCTTAGTCTTAAAATATCGTGGATATTAAAGAATAGTCCCTCGTTTTGTTGTTTTTTCTTTCACAAAACGAATAATGATAAATACAATACAGATTCAATAGTTTGGAGCTGCAGAGATTAGTGATTATGTTCGCCTTTCAAGTTGATTTCAGTTCAGAATCATATGAAGTTGACTGTGATTAATCCCTGGCCATGTGGCCCTATCTGGGTCACAGATAGCCTTAGCAACTTTGAGTCACATAAGTTGACTTTATGAATGATTTCTTTTATATTACCGTGGGAATTTACTTTCCTAATTTTGGATGTTTAATCATTTCAAACAGTATTACATAATCGATTTCATTAGTGCTACAAATGGATTCAAAATCATTAAAACCATAATAGCAGATGTAGTTATAGTCAAACTTTGTAAAAGACCAGAGATTTCAGTACATTAACTGGAATTTAGGGCACATATATTACATGAAGCAACTCGAATAAAGATTTTATAATTGGTATTCTCAATATTATTATTTCTAATCGCGCTTAATTACACATATATTATATTTGGTATCATCGCGATAATACAGATGATTTTGAAAACAAGTTTAGTTTACTTAAATACAGAATCAAAGGTTAATTATGAAAAAGTACTATTCATTACAGTTAGCTATTTGACATTCTTTTAAGGATAAATTTATTGTAGCTTTGAATTTAAAATTAATTAAGTAATATTTGAAAGTTTGTATACACAGTTGATACAATACAATAAAAGTCTTACGCAAATTAACATAACACATATGTTTAAATAGTAATAATTATTTGTTATAAGACAATTAAGATAAAGCATTACTTTGCACGAAACATTTATATTTTTGTGTAACTAGCTAAAATTATGGCCATACTTAACAAACATTTATTATTAGTATATATATATATATGCAGATATGGGTTAAAGAGACTTGTGCAATTTATTATGCATGTGTCGAATAGAAAGCAACATATTTAACTTCTTCATAATAAACAAGTTCTTTCATAAAAGAAATAAAGGAAATGCATGATTATAATTTAGCTAAAAGAACACATAAACAATTTACGTATATAAATGTAAAAAACGACCAAATTGTTAAAATTATCAGATTGTCATATCTTTGACCTTAATTTCACATATGCCGGTTTAAATGTATTGTCGGCTTAACCATTAAACAAACAAACATTAGTTACGGTCGTTTTGTTACAAAACAAAGTATCAGATAACAATTTAAATGGCATTAAACAAAGCTTTTTGTCTGCTCTTTAATTAATTTTAAACGCAAATTAATATCATTATTAGTCTGGTGTCAAATGATTCACTGCTGTCAGGTTATTGTTTGATTTATTCAAAGTATCGATACCTTTGAAAACTGTCTGTACCAGTGAATGCCGGCTTGATTGCATGATAGGTTCAAACATTGTAACATTTAACTTAAGGTTATCGAATATGGTTAAAGTACAATTTTCATTTAAAATTGCTACACTGAAGGAGGTTTGATCATTAGTCGCATTTATTGGTCATATATACATGTATATAGTAATTATTTTTTAATTTAAATCAACACCTCAATTTACATTAAATAGTTCATTCATTATTTGTGTTAAATTTCATAGTTAATGATAGTCCGATGTAAGTTTTATCAAAGCTATTCGTGTAAGTAACATCGTTCAATATTTTGTTTTACAAGTATAAGCTAAGTGTAAATGTGATATCGGAGGATATTTCCTTTGATTCGTTTTACATTTCTCAAAAATTTTAACGCTTTATATCTCACGGAACCTTTTATATATATTTCTTCAGGAAAGACTAAAGATTGATTTCGACAGATATCATCCAGCCTACTTGTTCAATTTACTTGTAGTTCTCTTTTCATAACCTGTTGATTTGAACAGTCAATCTATTTATTTATTAAAACTGAATGCCAATTTTTGAAACCACTTTATTCATAAAAACTACTTGTAGTAAAACAAAACAGAAATATGATATATGTACTGAAGTGTTTATTAGTGTTATTTCTTTAAATAAAAGTTTAAGTTTTAAATTTGTTTTCAGAAAATCGACTGCTGGTCAAACGGTGAATCGATATAGGTGTATAAAACTTTGTTTTGTAACAAGCAGTAAACAGATGAGCAAATAGATTAAATTATAAAACAAAGATCAATATCTTATTTACTCCCATTAAATACCCGACTTCACAATTATAATATTTACAAATTACTACTTGTAGTTAAGCAAAATAGAAATATGATATCTTCATTGATTGACGTGTACGTTTTATCTGTAAATAAAGAAATCCAGACATGTTTGAATTTCACTGGTGTATAGTATAGAACAATGACTCCAAGGACAGTCAAAATGATCTTTAAAACCAAACATAAAATAGAAGAAGCAGTATGATCTAACTATAGGTGCAGGGCGCGTATCCGGGTATATGACTAGACCCCCTTGCCAAAGGCCTCTCTACATCCAAATAAAATATAAATATGAATGATATTACCAAAAAATAATAGTTTAATAGAAAATTAGTACATATATTTGCTATTGCAATATGTTTTATCACAATTGTATGTATATATACATAAATATGTCCGGGCTATAATTGTGAGGCGTTAATAAACTTTCAACAAGTTACATATTTCATTGATCTATGAATATATATATATATATATATATATATATATATATATATATATATATATATATATATATATATATATATATATATATTAATAGATCAATGAAATATGTAACTTGTTGAAAGTTTATTAACGCCTCACAATTATAGCCCGGACATATTTATGTCTGCTCAACATACAACTTGATATTGAATGAATTGTTGTTTTAATAATTCAACATAGGAAACATTGAACTGATAATCTTTCTGTAAAATAAATGCTATTTAAGCTTCATCAAAATATGATTCGCAATATAAAGAAGAACGACAGCAGCGACTGTAAAAGCCTGATATCTTTCTAGTTACATTCCCTACCATTGACTTCATCTTATTACAGATCATTCTTTAGGATAAGACTTTCATGTATATCAAACTCAAATTGACATGGCTCTTTGTGATCTTGCATTTATGGTCAAATTATTGAATTTTCACCGACTTTCGCCTTAATTGACAGTCACTGTAACTTGATAATTAGTAAATTAATTATCTTCATACTTGGACAAAACAACATTTTAAATAGTACTAACCATTTACAATCGAGGTTTCTTGAATAACTCTTCAAATGTAAAATTGATATGAAAATGATATTGCGTCCCTTTAAACGATACTTACCATTGTTTAACCTTTTGTTTGTTTATACATTTTACATAGACATGTTGAGGCGTAAAAAAAATAGATTTTTTAAATTTAGGAAAAGTCGTAGTCTAAAGTCAAACTGTTCGAAACAGGAAAATTTAAATACCAAACATTAAAGAGCTAAAATAATAAGAGAAAATACCAAAAAGAAACATGACGACCTACGGCCAGTGGAGTGTGTACAGGTAATTGATTTAGAACAAAAGAGCAAACTTGTTTTCATTCAAAAAATATTGACGTGAATTCTTTGTTAGTTTAAATACAATTGTTTATTATCATTTCAATATGTAATTAACGGCAAATGGCGTCTCTGGTATTCTCTGTGTATTGGACAATGTATGTCATGTCTATGTCTATAAATCATTCGTGATGACAAGTTTAACGTCTTTACTGTCATACAAAGTAAAGAAAAATTAAACAATAAAGTAAGTCATTGATAAAATCTATTGTCAGATTATAGTGACTACTTGTAATTCAATGCCCAGCATGACGAAAGAAAAGGATTTATGATAAATTTTGAACGAGTGCAGAAATGTTTGATTAAATAGAATCATAGATAGTGAAGATGAATACATATATCAATTTAAATCATTTCTGCAGTGTTCCTATCATTTGACTCTGTTTTAGTAATACAACATGTTTTTCACCCCACATAACTCACACATCTTGAAGAATCTTTCCTTCTTATAGCGAACTGTCCAAGGATGCTAAGAATATCACTTTCAAGTATAACATCTGGACTGTAAATACGAATTAAGGTGGAATGGTATTCTCTTTATTATATAGCTATTAATTCCCCTGTCTACTGACTCTCTTCGTGCTAAGAGTAAAACATGATATAGAAGAACAACTTCAGTTACATATGTTATATAGTGCATGTGTAAAAAGTATTGCTTAAAATTTAAAGTTCAGATTTATTTAAAAGAAAAGAGAGTATATGTCAGTGTTTGAAAATTTGAAATTGTCTGCACGATAATCAGTATCACAAATAATTATTAAGTATATTAGCAATCTATTGCAATATTCTGGTGTCCTGTCTTCTAAATTTATTTTTTTTAAACCGGGAAAGTCCAAATTAAAATTTTTGGAAAAGAGACCCCTCAAAAGGCTTTAAAAACCACCCAAAATTAAAATAAAAATTGCAGACCCCGAATTTTTGGGTCTGTACATGGGGGTTTAAAGGGCAAAAAAGAAACAAAACTCATCCCCCTACACCTTCTTGGGGGGAAAAAAAATTTCTCAACTTAAAAAAATAATTTCAAACCCCAAAGGCCAAAAATATAAAAACCCCTGAAGTAATTTCGGGGGAAACATCAAACGGTGCCACAACCCATTGACCCTGCTTTTTGTTGTTAAATATCTGGAAAAAGTAAAATTTTTTTGGAAAAAATTTAAAAAACCAGCAAAATTACTTTAAAAATTAAAGACTCGTTTTGTTTGAGTCTGTACATGAGGGAAAATGAAAAAAGTGCCACAACCCTCACGTCCCCTGAAAGTCGATTTATAACCAATGAACACATATGTAAGGGCATACTATACCAGATAATTTAACGACGCTTTGTTGATAGCACGTGACTTTCATTTACCAAAATAGAATTTAATCCTCACACTGAATGAATGTATTGAATAGGATACCCTCTTTGTAAGTGCATATTGACTGAACAATATGCGTAAAAATAAAAATTGTCTATTGTAAAATGAGGAACTAATTTGAAATCTCATATATCTATATATATATATTTATTTATTTATTTATCTATTTATTTATTTATTAATTAATTAATTAATTTATTTATTTATTTATTTATTTATTTATTTATTTAAGTAACATAGTAACGCTTAGTTCGTCGTTTCGGTGTTCATTTTCTATTTCATACCATAATTATATTTGTTTGTTATGAAATCACAAAATAAAGTGATATATTACAGTGTTACATGTACGCTGCATACAGCTCTCAACAAATATAGCTCCCCGGAGAGATTATGATGATTATATGGTGATAATGATGGTGATGATGATGATGATATTTATAATGATAAACGTGTTGATGTTTTTATGAAGAAGATGATGATAACGATTGTCGAGTTGATGATAACGGCGCATCAAAGCAGACAGCGATAGAAAACAACTTACTGGTTACTTATTGCTGGTTCAGCAAGGGGGAAAACGTTAATTCTAAAAATTAATAATTTATAATGATACATTTGTAAGTCATTTAAATCATTAGCTTATAGGTCATATAAATTACAGCAAATACGAATCGTAGACCAGAATTGAAATTATAAACTTAGAGATTTTAAAATGTAACTGTTGGTAACCATTGAGCATATAAATGCATGGGAGTTGGATCCATATTTCTTCATTTTTATTGTTAAGATACCATAGTAAAAAACAGGATCATTTTTTTTTTAAAATCGTATAATTTGGCAGAACATGATTGATAATTATATGAATAAATAAACAGATATGCGACTTGCAAACAGGTTCTTTTAAATATTTCTTAATTCACTCAATGTTTAATTTATAACAAAACTTTTATTTAAACGACAATGTCTGCAAAACAAGGTTATATTTTAAGTTTTGTGTATTTTTAAATATAAGGTCGTGACAAAGCAATTTAAAGAAAATCAAATATTTACACGATTGATATATTTGAACAAATAAAGTTTTGAATTATGTTCAATTAATACATGTCAGACAGCAAGCTTAACACGTTACATAAAGTTGGAAGATTGATAGCATACCAATATATTTACAAAATCAATTTATTTAATAATACACCATTTGAATGATTTTAACAAGCCAAACAGAAACATGATATTCGTCTTTCAACAACTATTTTTCTTATTCATTCATACGAACTATCTATAAATAGACCAAGCATTAAGGTAAGAGTTGTTAAATTTTCATTGGCTAACATGCAAGCGGTTTTTTGCAAATAATAGCATTGAAACTTTTAATTCAAACAACTATTTAAATTCAAGCAAGGGAGGCATATATTCAACTACATTCTTTAGGGGAAGATAGTAATAAGTTTTATGTGATCAAATGCACTACTGAGATTTAAATTAAAAACATTGTAAGATGAACATTGTGCACAATTTCGATATCACTTGATTCAAAATAATGTAAATGGATTAAAGAAGATACTTTACCGTAAGAAATATATTTTAAATCGTCTTATATATGTAGTATCATACATGTTTCTGTATTAGTCAACTAATGTAGTTATTTATTTGTACTGTATTTTCACATTTTGTAATCAGGCATACTTTTATACATGGAATTGCAGATGTCATTTTTGTTGAGTTTTCTGTATTGGGATTTTCAAATACATTTTCCCGTCGCTTTCGGTTTCCGAAGATAGACACATCGAAGCACACAACCACAAGATTTGTTACCAAAACTTGGTAAAAATTTAGTTATTAATCTAGAGATATGGGTCCTTTCTTTTACTATATGAAGAAGCCACTTTGCGTTTTATATAAACATTCTTTTTTATAAATATCACTACACGCTAACAGACACTATATAACAAACGACAGTCGAACCTTACTTCACTAAACAATTACAGAGATCAAACGCGTGCTAACAATATAATGATGCTTTTACCCCTAAAATCGATACATAGATAAACAGAGCACGTTAAGTCGAGATTGTATTTATATAGTTCTATATATATTCAATGGATAAAAGGAGGGAATCTTTTTTATTCCGAAAACATCATTATAGGCCTGGTAAAGCTTAAATATAAATAGATCTTATTAAAAGGTATTTAACACATTGAATATTAATGTGTTAGTTATTCATGGAATAACCTTATTACGATTGTCACGAGTCTTCACCTATGCCAGATTCAAAATGCGTCCAATGAACGTTGCCTTTGTCTTGTTGATCTTTATTCTCGATTTTAAGGACAAAAACAAAAATGTTTGGCTAAATTTTTTATAACAGGCACAAAAGAATAATCGCGATATTAAACATGCGTCAGAATAAACCATTTTTGTAGAGAAAACTCTGAATTTTTGCTTTTTAAAATCTAATCTAATTTGAACATTTATTATTAGAACAATGTAAAGCAAACACGTTACCTTCAAATATAGTTTTAAGTATATGCCATACTACAAGTCACATATCTATAACCACTTATTAAAGAGCACGTAAATTGCATGGGTCCAAAAAATATCTATAATATGACTACAACAATTATAACACACTATTTCACGCGAATATAGAAATTCGTTTAAAATAGTTTGTAATAATTGTTTTTTAATAATTTCTTTATGGATATAGTTTTACTTAAATTGCTCCCATATGTATATCACTTTCCCATGGCATGTCAGGACCTGGTTGGATGATTTCAGTTGAAAATTAAAACGTTTTACATCTTCATAACTTTTCATTGAATGACACGACCGTGTCATATCAAGGGTACGATGACAGTTATCGTATGAACACATATCCCGGTGTTTCTAAATTTCAAATTCCACAACTGTATATTTAAATGTTGAATTCTGATAAAACCGTTACAAATTGGAAGTTATCGATATGCTTCACTTACCTGTAGCGTTTATGGACAGACTTGCAATGTTTTGAATTTTGTCTTAAAAATCGCCCCGTATATTCAATCAAAGATGTTATTTTTTCGATTCTTGAGGACATATTGAAATTCTTAAGATAAATTGCCAGTTTTTGTTTATTTTTGTCTCTTTTGATTGACGGCTTACGTGTGATTTGATGGCTTAATAACCTACTATCTATTTTGCGGTTGTTTCCTAACCCCAAATGTATAACTTTTATATTTAAATGTTGAGATCTGCGTGCGTGTATGTGCGTGTGCGCGCGCGCGTGTGTGTTTCAAATTGTGTGGTAATGTTCTTACGCTCTAGAAGTTGAAATGCTGAAATGGACCTGGTATTCTTAGTTTACCTTTAAAATATCATAGGCCAGGTAAGTAACACACGTATGTCTGTTCCGCTCTTATTAAGCCAGTATATACCCTAGACCTGATAATTTGGCTTGTTATTAACAGAATATTAACTATGTACCAGAACTTTGCTAGAACCTAGAGCTTCAACGAATTTGTCAGTATTACAATAAGAAGGAAATAATGCTGTTCACTTGAATTTATATATCAGGTTTTATAAATTAATTTGCTGATTCCCAGATTATATAACTGTGTTCTCAACTGATGGAACCGAGTGTCATTAAACAACATGCCGCGTATCCTTAAAAATTGGAACCTTCAGAACTGTTCTCAATATTAACTCATCCGTTCTTGAAATTACAATTAAAGATGTTGAGAATAAAACAGAACCTTTAAAGGCAAATTAAGTCTCTCTATTTTAGAACATGCGCTAAGAGCATGTTAAAATATCCCTGAAAAATTATAGTCCAAAATTTGAAATAATTTTTATACAAGTACCAAATGTAAACAAAGTGGTATGTTATTTATTTTTAGTTCGATTGTGAAGGAAGTTTAACACAGTCTCGAATGCGTTCTTGGAACCAAACAGTACTGAACAATGAGTGTTAAGTTTCTTGTTAAGTTTTCCTGTTAAAACAATACTACACAATTGTTGTTAAGTGGAATATAGTGAAACCACTTATCATTAAACCGGACACTCTAATAAATAGATATAAGTTGACATGTGTTTGTTTGTTTTGGGTTTTACGTCACATCGACAAAGTATCGGTCATTTCGCAACGTTCCAGCTTTACTGGTGGAGGAAGACCTCAGGTGCCCTTCCGTGCATTATTTCAGGCACGAACGTGCACCTGAGTAGAACCACCGACGTTCTAAAAATTGTTATAACCAAGGGAACTATATCGTTCTCGAAATCCATACCAATAAAGTGAAATAGATAGAGTTATACCCTTTGTTAAAAAATTTTGAAACAGAACTTAGAGTGGCTTATAGATGAACTAAACTGTCAGGGTTTATTATGATTAATCCTCTGTATCATTTTTGTACCAGACACCTTTTGAAATCTGATACCAGACAGTGCATGCAGAGATATAGAAATTATTTCATTGATTTTGGTGCAAATTCGCAAAGTTTAACCACAAAAACATGCAATTTAAAGTGGTAATAAAATGAATGTTTTATTCAAATAATTGAAAAGCTGTTTTTGATTGATATTTATTTGGGAAAGGTACGCATCTTGTTTGAAGCACTGTTAGACATGTCTCAATGTGATCTAGTTATTTAATTCTGTATTTAGGAATGATGCCCATATAAATCTCAGGGAGGGATTAATATTACCAGCTTGTAATAGTGACAATGCCTTCATTGTAAGTCAAAGGTCACGGTCCATTAACTCGGCCAAAGTTTCTTGGCATAGAACTGTTTATGTTCAGTCGTAGTTTAAATTGGTTTTCCTTGTATTCTACAAATGTAGCTAAAACTTATTATTTTTCTAGAAATCATGATGGCGCACGAGATACATTTAAAGAACAACAAATACCGACAGTGGGTCAAGGCAGGCCTAGGCTTAGGTTACCTGAAAGAGGGACTAGCACCATTTTGTGATGACATTGGAAAACAGCACCACAAAGATATTATAAACCAAATTCAAGTAACAAAGACGCCTAAACCAACTATACCATGTGGCGTCTGTCAGATATCTACTCTCCAGCCAGACCACGTCCGAATCTCAAAAGGAATATGTCCACTCAAGCAAGATAAATGTAACTGTTGCTTTCCAAATAATAAAAAAAACATGCCCAAACAACGTGTGTGGTGCCATCTATGATAGCATTATACAGAATCATGCATCAATACCACCTGCACCTTTTTGGAAAAACAGCGATCCCCATGATTGGTCCGTTGACCCATGGAGTATATGTAAATGTTTTATAAATGCTCCTGGGTACAAGGACAAGACGTCAGCAGTCGACATGGACTGCACAGGGTTATTACATGTTATCATAAATAACAAATATTTTCATAATCATATTGGATGCAATGTAACAGGACCAAAAAATCTTTTTTCAAAGGTAAGTCCTTTTGTATACTCTTTATAAATGTTTAATTTTGTTGAATACTATTATCATAAGAATTAAATCGTTACTGCACCAAGGTGACGATAATCTCTTTTATTTTGAGAAAGTTTGATACTTTCTTATTGAATTTAAATATAATTAACCCATTACTGCATTTAAGTGACGTTATGTCCATAAATCCATGAAGGAGATACAGTTATTTTGCCAGAGTTACAATTAGCCATAATGATTGAAAATTTGTTATGTAACACATTTTATTGTGATTAGGTATAACAGTTTAAGCTAGCCTTAAAATTGACCCTTGAGTCAACAAACTGAACAGAAATTTTGATCAGCACTTGAACTTAGGGTTTCACATGTGGACAACTTCAATATACCGTTTCCGTTCTTTGCATTTTTGTCCCCAACCTTTTCAAAAAAATAGCGGGATCTAGAAATAGACTCCGCTTGTCTGTCTGTCCGTCTGTCCTTCTGTTACATGTCATGTCCGGTCAATAATTATGTAATTTATCAAACTACTTTAAAATAACTTGGCAGAAATATTTTTAATAATAAGACAATGTGTCATGCGCAAAAGCGGACCCCTACCTCCAAGGTAAAGGTCTCACTTGGTAATTAAAGGTCAACACTGTCTATGAGAGGGTGTATGTCATGTTCCAATCTATAACTTTCTTATTAATGGAGGGATTTTGATAGTACTTTATACAAAAACATTCAAAATGAAAAAAGTATGTGTTCTGCTCAAAAACCAGTCGCCTACCACCAAGGTCAAGGTCACAAATGAAGATCATTTTTTAATGTATTAATTACTACTGGCATGTCCAGATCTAGCATTGATCCAATTTTGCACTGAAAGTCCAGATCATATCTCAATCTTTTTAAATAACACAATTATGTGTTTCATGTAAAATTCTCTAATGTGGGGGACGTTTGTAATTATGTTAGAAATTCTTGTTTTTTGTGTTTGAGGTATATTGCTTAACAGCTTTAATTTTAACTAAGTCCTGTTTAGTCTCTTTGTTGATCACAGCATAGTTATGTGTGTATATTCGACTTGGATTTGTTTTCCATTTAATAGGTACGGCAGTACAGAAATGAGATTTTTCACTCCAGCAATATGGAGCTAGAGGAAAGGGTGGCAAACGCATACATTGATGATATGATAACAGTTTTACAGGATGGAAAGGAGCTTCTACACCACCAAGCTGCTCAACAAGCTGTCGGGAAACTCCAAGATGTAAGTATAAATAGTGAATTACGTGTATAAGTTTGAAAATCTGAAGAAGTTTAGTTATGACTTAAAATATCACATCTTTTAATTCCAGACATATTATTATAATAAGGGTAATTGAAAAAAGTGCTCGAAGTTGGTTGTTTTATCATAGTCCTTTTTAAGAAACAACCGCCTTAAGTTAACATACAATGATAAAATCAAATAAATATGAAATATATATGTCTTTAAAATATTAATATTAGATGAATATATTTTTAGATAAAAAGTGAAGTAAAAAGCCTGACTATCAGATATATTTACCACACATCATGTTACAAAAGCGAATTCTAAGTCCTCAGAAAAAGTACGAGAGATGAAAAAAAACGACAATTTAGTTAATTTTGAAATCAAGCCTTATCTTATATAAAAATAGTTAGGTAAATAACATAAATCAAATAGCTGCAACTTTATCTCTGATAGAAAATTTACCAAAATTGTTATTTTCATCAGTTAAAGAATAAGGACTTCATTGTTACTACGGAAGGCTTTCAAGAAATGCTTAGACAAATTAAAGAAGAAATGTCAAAAATTCTGAAATCAACAGAAAATGCTGCAACTGATTTGAAAGAGGAATATGACGAGCTTAAAAATAAATTAACGGACATTGAAAGACAGATATCCAAAGGAGAAGAGGTAAGATTTAAAGTTACTATTAAGTTTGTCCGATTGATATACCAGAACATGTACAAGCAAAAATGTTTAAATGAAACTAATGTTTGTATAGTAGAACAGTAATATTAGCTTGCGCTCAATAAAGTAAGCAAGTTTTGGTGTTCTTTTGTGATACCCGTTGTGTGTTGTTATCCACATTTTAATAATAAAAGTAAATGTAACTGTTACTAAAGATAGACAAAAGTGATTTCACGACAGTAACTATAGAAAAGAAAAATATATTGTAATAAAAGTTGAATGTAAGAAAGCTTATGAAAAGAAATAGCAGGGCATTGATGTGGGACCCGGCAGGTTCGATGATAATGTCACTATTTCGTTAAATGGATAATTTGTTTCTGGTATGAAATTTAATATTATTGTAATAATCATTTTAGCACTAATGTAACAAAATAAAATATAAAACGAGTTCAAATTTTGTTTCGTCTTTTGTCACTTCAAAAAGTTAAGATGGTTTGTATGGGTATCAGTCACCTTTAGTGATTGCTCTAATTGAACAGGTTTGTTTCATAAGTAAGTCTCAGAGCTAACAATTGATACTAAAAATATACATGTATTTTAAAATGAATGAGGTATAAAGCTTTGGTATTACAATGTATGTAACATGATCTAGGGGTCCTCTTCAAAAGATGTTAAAATGATGCCTCTGCTGTTAAAATTGCCATTGTTCTAATGTCATGGAATTTCCTCATAATTTTTAAGCAAACATTGAAAATATATAATCTAAAAATCCCACGGTTATAGGATATATATTTTAGCACCAAACTGTACCAAAATTGTTCAAATTATGACTCTTGGTTTTTAAGATTGACCCTGCCGTGGTTGGCCATGTGTTTTCTATTGATGTACAATATACATGTTAAGTAAAAGTTTGCGATTGACTTAAAAAAACTCGTTATGGGTGCAAATGCAATCAAGCACTTTGGATGTTTTCCAGAGGGGGAAGCTGTACAGCTAGCTTATGGAACGTCGGCGGTTCTACTCACATGCCCGTATGTGTCTGAAATAATGCACTGCTTGGCAACTCTGATCCCCTTTTATTTAGTTCCGCCAATTGTTTTCTCGTTCAGGGAACCATTTCACCATTAACATAATTAAATGTTGAATTTTGCTTAAGCCGGTGCTAGTGGGTTTGAACGGTAAATTTCACTTTAAATTACCACACAGGAATAGGCTTAATCAAATCAAGCCTGCCACATTTACAATTTTGCAGTTTTGTACGTCCTTTATGGATTCTTTATTTCTGTCTGTTTTGGCACCTGAAGTCTTCCTCCACCAGTAAAACTGGAAAGTCGCTACATGACTTTTACAGTGTTAGTGCAGAGTAAAAACAAACCATATTATCAAAATGATCTTACTCTCAAACAAAAAGAACTAGAGCATAGACATTTGACATGAAACATAAACTAGTACGCCTCTACAACCCTAGTTGAAGCGAGAGGGTTTTAAATCTAAAGTATAAAAATAATCAAAAGTCTTTTTCGCTGAAACAACCATTGCTTCTCAAGGTTGTGAATACATCTGTATATGAAATAAAAAGTGGGTACATTGTATATTGATAAAAAGTGACATTTACCTCCCATTTGACATTGACCTTATTAGGACTTTCACAGTCTTTGTCAATTTGTTTTATTCTGCTTAAATTACAGTAAGTTTGTAAGACAGATTTGATTCATACTTTGACAAAATACACTTGTGACAACACCAAGTGGATACAATTTTGATCTTTAACTAATCTTAACTGTTTACAGTAAATTTCAACATGTCGGCATAAACCATGCGATAGATTGTGAACAACCTTTGCAAACAAATGATCCTATTCTAAACATTTACAAATTGATATGAGTCAGATGAATTTCTTAAGAAAGTTAAATAATTTTAATAAAATGTATGTGCAATTGCACCAGAAATGTCGGGAAAATTCTTCTTCAGGAATAAATAATTCGTCCGTAGCAATAAAGTTGATTTTCTATGAAGGAAATTAAATTGTCTCAGTACTAAATCAGTCATATTTCAATTCGATGTTTTTGTGATAAGTTTGAACACTGTGTGTAAGACAGACTGAAAATACCAATATTTTTATACAAAACACATTTATGAAAGTTACCGAATAAAATACAATATTTGTTATCATTATTTCTGTTGTAGGAGAAACAAAGACTCAAGGAAGAAGATTCTTCTAAACAAAGAGAACTAGAATATGAAAAAGCTAAATCAGGTATGCTTATATCTCCTCTCCTAATGCAAAGCGGTCTCCGTCCGTGTGTGCTTCCGCAATAGCAAAAACAGGCGAGGCGCCATCAAAATGTAAACATAACAAATGAGGAAAAATGATAGTTCGTTATAAAACAATAGAGTAAAAAGCCAATGACACTCTTAAACAAAAATAATAACAAAGGAAATATACCATTTTCCTTTTTCAATCGCCTGTGTATTTGTCCGTCCTATTTGTTTTAGTAACAGTAACATTTACAATGACCCCAATGAGTTTCAAAAGCAATCCCAGCTGGGGTCTTGATTGTAGGCTTGCTATATGCCAAGTTTGATATTTCATTCCTACTTCTAATTAATGTCCGAAATTATTTTACATTTGTTTTCGTAATAAATAGTGACCTTGACCAAGGGTGGACCAAAAGCAATATCATGATTAATTTTGGGTTATGGGGCTACACGTTTTTGCACGGAGATGCCAAGACAACAAGGCAGCAATCATTGTTGACAAGCTAAAACAAACCATTTCTAGCAAGACGTCTATTAAGTCTGTATGTTTAATAAGCATACAACAATTATGTAATTAATATTTTTAACCATCTGAATCTCATTTACCAATAAGTCTGACACTTAAATGTTTTTAATTTTACTGCAAAAGTGCATATTACACTGGATAATAACGGGGCATAAACAGTTTATATAAATATGTTTATTAATGGCTTGGATATTGTGGTTTATTATCACCAATGCTACTCTGGGACATGTGTTGCAGACTTTAGGAGAACAAAGATACGAGACAACGCCCTCTTGTTTATTTTGTATCATAGATGTAACATAGAACAGATTTAGTGTTAAATTAGCTTTAGCTAATAAACAATGTTAATCACATATATGTATATGTTAATAAAACATACAGAAGAACTAGAGGTCTAGTTATAAGTGTGTTGTTCAAGCTTGACTGCAGTCACGCTGACTTGCATATTTATTCCAAAACGTCATTGTGTCCATTTTCCAACACAAATCTTGGAATACTTAACTTGCGTATCACGACAAGAATTAGGTAAAATACAATCGGCCAACATTCTGACAGCTGATTTTGGAGCCATGCTTTCTTCTTTCTTACATTTTGTCGATTCTGTGCTTAGAAGTAGAATGATTTGAAAAGTACCAAGGTATCAAGAGGAATCTTGGAATTCTTTATTATAATGAGTGAAACAAAATACATTAACCTGAAATGGTTATTCAGTGTGGCGTTTCTTCTCTACATAAACATTTGTAAAATTGGACAGTGATTGAATACTATCAACGATGTAATCCGCATTCTTTGCTAAATAATGCAGACAAGCAGTTCTGTATGCCAATACATACAACTTTACGTTGTAGTTTCTGATAATGGACATATTTGGTTTATACTTGGACAAACCAAAAATTTGTGACACCACCAACTATGTTAGTTTTGGCTTTAATCTGTAACTTCGCCTTTTGCATGTGTGAAAAAGGACCAAGGACACTTTTAAGTGTGCTGCTAGAGTTATGTCCCATTTTCACAGGGAATGCAGGTCATATTTTTTCTCAATGAATAACATTCATACTTGAACACAACAACACTCATAACAATACTTTAAGTTGACCAGTCTGCACTTGACCCTCAGCCATGAGTCAAATTGTTGAATGTTGCTTGATTTTAGATACAACTGGCTATTATTTTGTAATTCATAAATGATTTGTTTATATGCATGGACACAACAATCCATAGGAAAAGAACTTCATGTAGACCAAATGATAAGGACTTTCCCTCATGAATGACTTTGACATTTAAGATCAAATCATTGATTGTTTCTATATGTTTTTATTTCGCTATGAATTTGTTATTTATGAATGGATTGTCTCCAAACATAACAATTCTAATCTTTGATATTTGCTTTTAATTCAATTTCCTGTGTTATTGTTTAATATTAGGATTTTAGTTGAACAGTTATTACAATTAATAATTAAAATACATTATCTTTAAATGCGCAATGCGACTAAACTGCCTTTCAGTTGTGTATTTTTTAAAAATCCTAGCGGTCAGACCTCCATTGACTTACACTTGTGGTGAATTCGAGATAACATATCTTCATATAAATTGAAATTATTGTAATGAGAGCTCTCTTTCCTTTAAGAGTACATATTGTGTATAAATTGCTTGTGTCGGCAAGAAGGATGTAACGGTATATATAGCTTGTGTCTGCAAGTACGATGTACGGTATATATACATTGTGTCAACAAGGAGGATGTACGGTAAATATAGCTTGTGTCAGCCAGAAGGATGTATGGTATATATAGCTTATGTTGGCAGGTTGGATGTACGATATATATAGCTTTTGTCGGTTAGTAGAATGTATGGTAAATATAGCTTGTGCTGGCAAGTAGAAACGGTGTACACATGTTTTTGTCGGTTAGTAGAATGTATGGTATCTATAGCTTGTGCTGGCAAGTCGAATGTATGTACGGTATATATAGCTTGCGCCAGCAAGTTGGTTGTACGGTATATTTAGCTTGTGTCTATAAGAAGGTCGTAATGGTATATTTAGCTTGTGTCGTCAAGTTGGATGAACGGTATATATAGCTTGTGTCAGCAAGTCGAATGTATGGTATGTATAGCTTGTGTCGGCTAAGAAATTGTAATAGTATATTTAGCTTGTGCCGGCAATTTAGATGTACGGTAAATATAGCTTATGTCATCAAGTAGAATTTATGGTATATATAGCTTGTGTCAGCATGTTGAATGTATGGTATATATAGCTTGTGTCAGCAAGTTGGATGTATGATATATACAGCTTGTGTCAGCAAGTTGGATGAATGGTATATATAGCTTGTGTCAGCAAGTTGGATGTATGGTATATATAGCTTGTGTCGGCAAGTTGGATGAATGGTATATATAGCTTGTGTCGGCAAGTTGGATGAATGGTATATATAGCTTGTGTCAGCAAGTTGGATGAATGGTATATATAGCTTGTGTCAGCAAGTTGGATGTATGGTATATATAGCTTGTGTCAGCAAGTTGGATGAATGGTATATATTGCTTGTGTCAGCAAGTTGGATGAATGGTATATATAGCTTGTGTCAGCAAGTTGGATGAATGGTATATATAGCTTGTGTCAGCAAGTTGGATGAATGGTATATATAGCTTGTGTCAGCAAGTTGAATGTATGGTATATATAGCTTGTGTCACCAAGTTTGATGTATAGTATAAATAGATTATGTCAGAAAGTAGAATGTACGGTATTTATAGCTTTTGTCAGCAAGTTTGATGTACGGTAAATATAGTTTGTTTCAGCAAGTTGGATATATGGTATATATAATTTTTGTCAGCAAGTGGGATGTATAGTATATATAGCTTATGTCAGCAAGTATTATGTACGGTATATATAGCTTGTGTCAGCAAGTTGGATGTACGCTAAATATAGCTTATGTCAGCAAGTTGGAACAGTGGTATATATAGCTTTTGTCAGCAAGTTGGATGTGTGGTATATATTGCTTATGTCAGCAAGTAGAATGTACAATATATATAGCTTTTGTCGGCCAGGAAATAGTAATGGTATATATAACCTGTGCCGGTAAGTTGGATGTAACGGTATATATAGCTTGTGCCGGCCAGAAGGATGTATGGTATATATAGCTTGTGCCGGCAAGTTGGATGTTACAGTATATATAGCTTGTGTCGGCAAGTAGGGTGAATGATGTATATAGCTTGTGTCGGCAAGTTGGATGTATCCGTATATACATGTAGTCACAAATAAATTTGACCCATTTAGTCGACTCTTCCGTTAACGAAGGGATAAACGTTGGCTGTAAATCTGATGAATGCATCAACTGCCATGTTTTTTATATCTTAAGTTTATCTCAACCACTATATTACGTTTTCATGACGTTATTAAAGACCCTTGTTTAATGTCCATTCGGACCGATAGACTAAATATGGCGTTTGGTGGTCTCTTTGAAAAGGCTTGCTAAAGTGACAGTGCTCCTAATAATATAGGATATTAAAATTTGACAAAAGGAAGGTGCCGAAGGCATGACGTATTTATCGATATAAGGTTTATCTTGTTTTTATTTCTAGCTCAGAACTTATACTGTACTTCAATGTCAGGTTTTAAATAAAATGTTAAATGTTTAATAAAATGATCAAAACTTTTATATGTAAACTTAAATCTAAAGTTATACAAAGCTGACTGACTTTTGTCTTTCCGGTACGTCAAATGAACTTCAACGTAAAATCCTGTATTCAAAATCCTCATAGCCGAGATAGACATATCACAGAAATCATATAGACCAATGAATATTGTGTTCAGAGTCAATAAATATTGTTTCTCCTGTCATTAAACAATAATTTACTCGCTTTATACCGAAATTGTTTGCTAATGTTAAATGAAATGATATGATAAATATTCATTAAAATAACGTTCTGAAAGTTGCTTTCATATTTCCACATGCACTTCGTTGTCTTGGTTTGAAATTGTACGCATTATTAAACTGAAATCATAATTTTTTAAGTCAGTTCTTTATACAGTACGGAGGTCTGCCGAAAAATCTGCTTGCCCGTACTTAAATCTTATTTTCCACCGGAAGTTGACATCAGCGCTCATAACAATGACATGATGTTTGTTTGTTTGTTTCATTTCACGCCTTTTCCCTACACTATTTCAGTCATATACGCGGGTAGTTTCCGAACCATCGTTCCTGCAGAGTTACACCAGCACTAGACTACCTTCCTCTGCGCTAAACTACCAAAGCATCTCCCGGGGATCGAACCCACGCCAGAGAAGTAACTGGATAAGAAGTCATTGACTCTAACCCCTCGACCATGGAGGCGGTGTTTGACATGAAGTAGCAATCTATAGCAATCTATAGGTTCCAACATGTATCAATATATTAAGCCGACACTGTAGTCAGTTTTAACTTTTGTTGTTCTGGAAACTGGTCAATGTCAAATTATTTGTTGAAATTGTCATTACTTTGTTATTTACGTATATGTTAGTGTTTATTAAGTAAACTTGTGACAATAGAATACATAAAAGGAAGCGACCGTGGGTCCTAAATTGCTAAAAGGCACATTATGCCTAAGAAATCAATACATTTTTATTCTTTAGAAATATCAAACATGTGTTTAATAATGTTTTTAAAAATGGATTAAGAGAATGTAAGATATTCAACAATTGAAAAAGTAGGGCTGAACTTTCAGTGATATGAAAGGAAACAAAATGTAAACAAAGTAGCATTTTGACTTACATACAAAATACTTATTCACTTAAAATACCATTTGCCAACGAAGAAAAATAAACAAAATTTATTTAAGGAACATATGGCAAATGAGTATTTCCTTTGGAAACTGTAACAAGATACCAAATATAAAAAACAATTGAGAAAAGAAAATTACAGAATTTCTAAGGGATAATGGGCCTTTAATAAAAACGAACTTACGTAGTGTTTAGCCTTGTTGGGCCTGCTGGAACGCCTTCAACCTATAGTTGTTTACAATACGATGGATGGAGTTAAGATAGCACTGTAGGAGCACATTTGTCTCGGATCACATTTGTCTCAAGAGGTGTGACCGATGTGCTCGTAAACATTCACATTTGCGACAAATTGGAAATGAGACAGATATGTCCGACACAATAGAAAGGACAATCGAAGCACATTTGTCTCACATTCTTCCATAAAATTCTAAAAACAAGTAATGATTATACTCTTTCGTATACCGGTTACTATCCAATGTTCTGTGTTTTCTGTATTTATTATACGGTTTTTAGGTCACTTTCGGTAAAAAAAACAACAACTTTAAGCCCCTCCATAGGAGGCATATATTAACCATAAGTATATCCCTGTTCTGCATGTAACAATGATAATTTCTACCAATGCAGTGTCCAGAACCAATTCTTATCGTTATTAATTGTGACACATTTCTATCTGATAATTAAAGTTTTATAAAGCAACAACAAGGTATTATCTGCGGTTGCATAGAGAGAACATGGGATTTTCTTATCTATAATGTGCGCATTGTAGGAGCACATTTGTCTCGGAGCACATTTGTCTTACGTAAGACCAATGCTGTCGCATTTGTCCCACATGAGACAAATGGGACCTCAAATGTCTACCCCAAAAAACTCATTTGTGTGACAAATGTGCTCCGATCAAGTTTTTTAAGGGACAAGAAAGCACATTTGTCTCATGTGTTTTTAAGGGACAAGAAAGCACATTTGTCTCATGTCATTTTTTATGAATTATTTGTCACATTATTCCCACGGCAGAAATTCTTTTTTTGAATCGAGGTTCGCCGTTTTACCTTATGTGAAGTGTAATCATCAATAGGTTTGCTTATGCTTTCTTTATGAAAACCTAAAGTGAACTATTAATCAAAATATCTCTAATTCAAGTAACTGAAGGCGTACACTGAAACAAACTAAATCCCGTTCACGATGGTACAAAGGTGACAGCGCGGTCACACGATGTTACGTTGATGAAAACGCGATGGTGCGATGGTGAAAACATAATGGTACGAACGTGAAACAACGATTGTACGATGGTGAAACAACGATTGTACGATGGTGAAACAACGAAGGTTCGATGATGAAAACGTGATGATACTATGGTGAAAGACGATGTTACGATGGCGAAAATATGATGGTACGATATGATGAAACTGCGATGGCATAATAATGAAAACGCGATATTATTTTCTCGATCGTGTCATCGCATCATCGTGATTTCACCATCGTGTCATCGTGTTTTAATCATCGTACCATCTCAATTTCACCTTTGTACCATTGCGCATAGCTGTTCAGGGAGTCAAAAATGTTACTTATGTCCAAACGGAACACCGTCATTGGTTGATAATGAATGATACAATATCGTGACTCGTTTCGCATTTCCGAAATCTCGCGTCTCGCTTCGCATCTCGTTCGTCGACGCGAGAAAAGAAATTGATTCCAGGTCATATACCGCTAAGTAGTATTCCCTTTATAGTCTACATAAAATCACTTAAAGGCCCATTATGCCTGAGAAATGCTTTTATTTGTATTCCTTAAAAGCTTTGTATTTTTGGTATACTTTTATAGCTCCAAAAAGTTACTCATTGGCTTATTACCTAAAGCATTTTTCATCTGCTGCCTTTTTGCAGTTTGTACAGTTGAAGTGATTTAGAATTTTGTATCGAAGTCAAAATACTACATTGTTTACATTTTGCCACTTTTATGACGCATTATTTCACATTTTCCGCGAATTTCTTTAGATTACAAGCATCTAACTTCCTCAGAAATCATTATTTGAATATAAATAAATTCATACTTGCTCTATCTAAAGAAGTTAAAATTTATTAATTTCTGAAATCTCGTGGTACGGGATACATGTACTTCGACATTGCGAGATCTCGTGTTACAATATCGTGCGTCGCTTCGTGTCTCATCGGAATGTCGCGTCTCGCACGATTCTGAGTGGTCCGATATTCCATAGTTATGGCATTACCCGGATTATTTTAGGAACTCATACATGTTGTAAGTGCTTTTTTAATGGCGGATCTGAAAGCCGCAATTCTTGGAAAATGACGATTTTTACATACATATATTTCTGATGAAAACAAAATACGTGTGTAATGGTCTTCTTTTTTTCTTCCATAGATCATTTAAGGGCCTCCGTGGCCGATTGATTTAAAATAAAAACACTTGTCCATAACCGCTGTCTAAGGTTCGACATATACACGGGGCATCGAACTATTCTTCGAACTTTGCGAGGATCCCGGTCAGTGTCCAAATGCGGAATACATATCCGCGTGCGCACGTCATAGCTATCGCGAGCGCACGTAATAGTATCGCGTGGCCACGTAAAAGCTATCGTGTGCGCACGTCATAAATAAGAAAATTGTATGTCCCCTTTATGCCACAGTAGATACTACCTTGTTTTTGCTAAGCCATAAATCATTCCTTGAAAAAAACGTATCACAATTGATAACGATAACAATAGACTTGCTGCATATGTGTTTAGGTTCTGGATGCTGCACTTGTAGAAATTTTCATTGTGACATGCAGAACAGGGATATTCTTTAATTTAATATATGACTCCTTTGCAGAGGCAGGAAGTTTTTGACTGACCGGAAGTGACCTAAAAACGGTTTTATAAATACAGAAAACACAGAATAATGGCTGGTTGCCGGTAAACGGACGGGCATAATTATTACATTTTAAGACTTTTATGAAAACATGTGAGACCAATGTGCTTCGAGTGTCCTTTCTATTGTGTGTCGAACACATCTGTCTCATTTCCAATTTCTCGCAAATATGAATGTTTACGCACACATCGGTCACACTTCGTGAGACAAATGTGCTCCGAGACAAATGTGCTCCTACAGCGCATGCGATAGCTATTCCGCATCTGGACCCTGGACGGGCTTACTCGCATGTATAATTAGTTCGTCGCCCGAATGAGAGTCGAACCTACAGCGATTAGGGGCTTGTGTTTTTTTTTGTAATCAATCGGCCACGAAGGCCCCTAAATGATCAAATGCAGAAAATTAAGCCATTTCCCGAGAATTGCAGCTTCAGATTCGCCGTTGAAAAAGGACTTATGTACGTGCATGAGTTCCTAAAAGAATTCAGGTAGAATCTAATTCCATAATTATGAAAAACTACTCTCCGGCCTCGCAGAATCGGGCAAAATGCGACATTCCGACAAGACACGAAGCAAGGTACGATATTGTTACACGATATCTCGCAATGTCGAAGTATCCCCTACCACGAGATTTCACGGTATAATATTAAGCCTCGCTTCATTTTTTGCCGGGATTACGCTTTTCGTATCTCCCTGTAAAATATCGCGTTTTCAACTTTTCATCATCATGCCATCGCAGTTTCATCATAGTACCATCGTTTTCTCACCATCGTAACCATTACGTTTTCATCATTGTAACCATTACGTTTTCACCATCATGCCTTCGTTGTTACACTATCGTACAATCGTTGTTTAACGTTCGTACATCGTGTTTTCACAATCCGACCATCGCGTTTTCATCTTCGTACCATCGTGCCATCGCGCTTTCACCATTGTACAATCGCTAACGGAATTTTGTATGTTTAAGTGTACGCCTTCAAGTTTAGTAAATCAAATTTCTTGAATTAGAGATAGTAGAATTAATAGTTCCACTGTAGTTATTAAGTTTAATGTTTCATAAGAAAACACAAGCAGACCTATTGATGATAAAAACTTGACATAAGATAAAACCGCCGACCTCGCTTCTAAAAAAATTTCCAGTGGTAAAATATATGACAAATAATTTATAAGAAATGATATGAGAAAAACGTGCCTTCTTGTTCCTTAAAACACATGAGACAAATGTGCTTTCTTGTCCCTTAAAACACGTGAGACAAATGTGCTTTCTTGTCCCTTAAAAAACTTGATCGGAGCACATTTGTCACATAAATGCGTTTTTTTTTGGTAGACATTTGATGTTCCATTTGTCTCATGTGGGACAAATGCGACCGCATCGGTCTTACGTAAGACAAATGTGCTCCTACAGAGCACAAGTTACTCGATATACTCGATATACATGTATAGATAGCAAATGTAAGTCTGGTGACACAGTGCGTATTATTTACGTCGTGTACATCTCTTATGTTTTGTGATATAAACCTTAGGCTATCTCTGTGAGGGTTTCAAGAAATGTACTGAACTCACCCCTAAACTATAAATTAATGTAAAAACAGTCGTGTAACTTTACCGTTCACGTGCCTAACTGTGTGCATAACTTGATAAACAGTCATCGTTCATTTGTGATTTATATATGTTAGTTCCAAATGACCAAAACGTTCGGGTCTGTCTATATTTCCTGCATAGATTTATAAGATAATTTCTCAATGGAATTATACACGAAAAAAACCTACAAAACACACGACCTTAGTTGATTATTTGTATGAAGAAACGTTGACCTAGTTCTCGCATATAATTTTCCCAGTGTCAAACCCCTTCGTTCCAAACTCTTATTTATTTAGTATTAGGCGTAATAAAAAAGTGACAAAATTTGCCTGTCTAAAGACCCAAGACTATCTATTACAAATTTGAGCAATTTCATTGGTCGAAAAATGATGTCGAACACTAATTACTGTACTTTGGTGTCTGATTTGGTACACTGTGCTCGTTAGCGACAACACAACATATATCATCATCGCCGTTTCGTCTTGTCGCTTGCGAAACGCGCCAAACGGCGCTTTGTCGCGATGTCGCCCTGTTGCTTGGCTTATAAATTTACAAATAGCCATTCCTTCGATTTGAGCCGAGTAGGTACAAAAGTGTTCCAAAACAGCCACCATAAATCATGCTTGGACTAAAGAACACATAGCGGTATGACAAAAACGGACACGTTAAACCATTCTATTATGATCTTGACCTTATTGACACTATTCGTCAAGGCCAAATTATTGAAATGAGCTAAAATTGTCATTAATTTTTTATTTATTTATGTATGTAACAGGATTAGTGGATTTATTCCATATTGCTTTATGATATTTTACATTATGCTTGCTTAAAAACTTCTACGATTTGCTTAAAGGCCCAGTAGGCCTCAGAAGTGCTTTAATTTTATCACAAATAAAATGCAAAACAAAAACACTGCACATCGACAACGTAGATGACAACGATAGTAATATTATAGTCACATGTTACGGAAATAACTAAGCATAATGCGAGTTGAAATATTTTGTTTCATATTATGACAGCAGGTGTATTTTCCAGATAGTCCCGCTCTTTTGGTGCGTGGCGTTTAACAAGGTTACGTCCCCTTTATATAGGGGTGGATATTTTGAGAAAAAGCAATAGAAAGCGATGCGACAGGCGAAAAGTTCGTGTTATTTGAAGATTCGGCCAATATGTGACAAAAATGTAATAGATGTCTCTAGCAAATTCCATAAATGGCAAATCACCTCTTATACAGTATTTAAACTACTTTCTTGTGTAAATGAGGTGGTGTGTGAGGTGTGTTTCATATTACCATTGCCAATGGCCTTCTGTAGTTAGCAAAATTGTTCTTAACCACGGAAAAGTACGGAATACCGTTAGGGCCATCGTGGTAATACGTTAAAATACAGAGGGCGACAATGCGACAGTGCGACAGTGCGATGACGACAATACGACGGTGCGATGACGACAATGCGACAGTGCGATGGCGACAGTACTTTAAATTTTAACCACGATGGCCCTAACGGTATTCCGTAGAAAAGACCATTTCTTCAGTGTATTCCGTTTTGATATTATGAACTGTAAAATCTGCAAACTCGAGTAAGATATAGTTTTACTGACTTTTTACTCCGCTGCTGTTATAATATTTACCATGAAACAAAAAAAAATGTGTTTGTTTTTCGTAAATAAACGAATATATCTTACCTCAAGGAGATATAACTTTCATTTTTTCACTTGTGGTCGCACTTCTCAGTCGTTTAAATATCTTATATATAACACTATTTGTTGAGACATATTTTATAACATATACTCTATAAACAAATGTCCTCGTACACCTCTGAAAATCGCTCACACAAAGCATGAAATGCCATGAATTATATTGATATTGATGTTGCTTCTGCTGCTGCTGATGATTATAATGATGATGATGAATGATGGTGATTGATAAATGAATACTGATGATGATAATGACGATGATGATGATAATGATTATGATGATGATGATAATGAAAATGATGATGATGATGGATGATGGATGATAATGATGATGATGATGATGATGGATACATGATGAGTGATGATGATAATGGCGATGATGGTTATGTTGGCGATGATGATGATGATGATGATGAATGATGGTAATGGATAAATGATGACTGATGATGATGATTATGATGATGATGATAATAAAAATGATGATGATGATGATGATGATGATGGATACATGATGAGTGATGATGATAATGGCGATGATGGTTGTGTTGGCGATGATGATGATGATGATGAGATGACTAGGGCGAAGATGAGTAAAATACTGGCCTGCACTGGCAAGAAAACTTTTATGCAATTATTGCTCAAATGAGCTTAATTAAAAAAGTTGAAGCCAAACAATTAACATTGATGGGGACGGCAATTTGTTCACACCGTTACAAACAAGTTGTAAAGATATCAATAACATGTAAATAAATCTACAGAACTGTGTTTAATATTTTTAAACACAGGTTATATCCCTTTAACTATTATATGCAATAACCAAGCAAGTTTTTTTCGCATTTAACTCTTGCCGATAACTGCAAAACGTAATTAAATGTATCATTTAACAATGTCACTGTATATTTACAATATTGTTTTGTCACTCACCGTTCATTTTTAATTATATATATAAAAACAACAGACAAATCGATAATCAAAGACTGAAACTCAACACATTGGAGTTGCAACTCGTATGCTGATCTGTAAAAAAAGAGCACTGCTATGTGAATCGGCACGAATCTCGATAATATTCATGTGACGGAGTTCGAAGGGTGGCCAACGTTTGCAACGGTGTTCTGGGAGAACGTGAAGTGCGAATCATGACAGTGAGATGGTGACATTTCAACAGTAAATGATGAAAGTATGACAGTACGATGATGACAGTACGACAGTACGATGGTGACACTATGACAGAACGATGATGACAGTACGACAGTACGATGGTGACACTATGACAGTACGATGATGACAGTACGACAGTACGATGGTGACAGTACGACAGTACGATGCTGACATTATGACAGTACGATGATGACAGTACGACAGTACGATGGTGACACTATGACAGTACGATGGTGACAGTATGACAGTACGATGGCGACCGTACGATGATGACAGTACGTTGGTGACAGTATGACAGTACGATGCCATCATACTTTCGTAGGGTGGCCAACGTTTGCAACGGTGTTCTGGGAGAACGTGAAGTGCGAATCATGACAGTGAGATGGTGACATTTCAACAGTAAATGATGAAAGTATGACAGTACGATGATGACAGTACGACAGTACGATGGTGACACTATGACAGTACGATGATAACAGTACGACAGTACGATGGTGACACTATGACAGTACGATGATTACAGTACGACAGTACGATGGTGACAGTACGACAGTACGATGCTGACATGATGACAGTACGATGATGACAGTACGACAGTACGATGGTGACACTATGACAGTACGATGATGACGGTACGACAGTACGATGATGACACTACGACAGTACGATGGTGACAGTATGACAGTACGATGGCGACCGTACGATGATGACAGTACGTTGGTGACAGTATGACAGTACGATGCCATCATACTTTCGTATTGTCATCATTGTTATGTCATCGTACAGTCATTTTAACAATGGCCTTCCATAAAATAAAGTTCTTGTACTGATGAGAATAGATTGAGAAGCGAAGTACGATGGTGTCAGAACAACAGCTAGTACGATGGTTTTAGAACGACAGTACGATTGTGTCGAAACGACAGTGCGATTGTGTTAGAACGACAATACAACGGTGTCAGAACGACATTACGATGTTTTGGCGTGACTGTACGATGGTGTCAGAACGACAGTTCAATCGTGACCAAACGGCAGTACGATGATGGGTGCTACAGTACGATGACCACAGTACGACAGTACGATGATGACAAGTACGAATGTCACAGTGCAATGGTAACAGGACAATGTTGACAGTCCGATTATGAAAATACGACAGTACGTTGGCATTCACCATCAAATCTTGTACATAAAACTATTATATTATGCGTATCGTTTACACAGTCATGCGTTTTTTTTGTTCGACCTTAGCATTGAAAGTGCAAAAATTTAGCTTCAGTCATGAGACATGTAACGTTAAGTGCGACATTCCTGGGCAATTACATCATCGAGTTTGTTAGTTTGTGAAAACATCTTTCATTAGCTAAGTTATGTCATTTAAGTAATAGTTTCTTCGTTTTTGTTGTTTATTAGATTCATAAAATTACATTCAGTTGTTCTACAGCTTCACTATGTGCATAATATTGATGAGATATTTTTTATTATATAGGTATAATATAGTCTCTTGTATATTTGTTTAGAACGGTTATATACTGTTAACGTATATGAGCGGATACTCAAGGATACCTCCGCGACAATACAACTACATATGTTTCCTAGTGTTGTATATGTACAGTCGTTTTGTATGTTGTATGAGATCTTTTATTTTCTATCTTGCTTGAGGTCTTCATCCACTAGTAAATCTGGAACGTTGCCATATGACCTAGCTATACTGTATCGGTGTAACGTAAAACTTGATCAAACAAACGTTTACATCTGCTGGTTATAGTGTACATGTTTTTATTTCTTATTGTTTTAGAAAAAAATCCTTGTTTGAATAATGATGAAATGGCCGTTAAAAGTTTCTTAATTCTAAGTAAGTCTAAGTGTTAAGATCGATTAGGTATATGTTAAGGGGCATTGATGATGACCTGCATTCACCATTACCGTTCATAAATAGGCTTAAACACACCAACCCTGCAACATTTTAAGCTTTTCCTGTTTTGTTACGATTAAGGATTTTATACATGCTCACGTTTAATGCATATAATGATGCAACATAATTATTTAATAATAATAATAATAATAATAATAATAATAATAATAATAATAATAATAATAATTATAATAATAAAAATATAATTTTATTGTTGGCTTTTTTTTGGGGCGGGTGCAATTTTCTTGCTTTAAAGAAATTCTAAAGATATTTGTCTATTTCGGGGCATTTATTAATAGGAGGCATTTGCAAAGCTGAATTTTCTGCAATGACTTAAAGTTCGCTAACAATAAAATGTTTGTACAACGGTTATTTTCCATTCCAAGTGTCCCGAGTGCCGGGGAAAATCGAATAATTTGACCAAGTTTATCCTTCCATAAATGCGATGTCCTTTAAGGTTGTTTTCGCGCCATTTAATTGCATTTTCGCGCCATATGATTTAAAAGTCTTTAAATAGAACATTTGACATCACATGCGGGCTGTCTCTTTATATGAAATAGCCATCAAATTGTGTTGGTTTCAGTTCATTTAGTAGAAAACTCCAGACGAGAGCAGAAAACCTGGAATATAACGCTCCTGTTATTATGTTTTTAATATTTGGGTAAGGATTTGTTTTGTTTCTTTGTCTTTATTATTTATAAACAAACCGTTTGTTTGTTTTTTTCTTTATTTTTTTTTTTTGTTTGTTTTTTACATTCACAGTAAATCACTAGCCTATATATAGTAAATGTAGATGTCTTTAATATTGATATGTATCTGGCATTTTTAATCTGAATAACTCTGGCGTAGGCATCGGTAAATTTTAATTCGGATCTGTCTGTGAAGAAGAGCGGGTATATAGCGAAATATATTTATTTTAAATTTCCTGTATTCCTGTCGGATTAATGTGACGAATTTATCATTTAAATCAATGTTCCCAACTGCAGGACGTTGATTATTTTGTATTATCATATACTTAAACAAAGTCACCACTTGCTAAATGACTTTTTATTGCTGTACATGTATACA
Organism: Ruditapes philippinarum; assembly: GCF_026571515.1. Taxonomy (NCBI): domain Eukaryota; kingdom Metazoa; phylum Mollusca; class Bivalvia; order Venerida; family Veneridae; genus Ruditapes; species Ruditapes philippinarum. Next base: position 4,250 of record NW_026853106.1, on the reverse strand, counting down.
TGCAGCAGTGTATTGAAGACATGAAAAAAACATTGAATTATTTTCCTATGAGTAGACGTACATGAATATATATAGGTGACGAATTAAAAAATGTCTATAACGTGCACTCTCAATCTGACTATGGTTCAGGGTCCGAGCCAATTTGTTGCGCTTGGTCCGAGGTATTGAAAATTAATAATAAGCACAAACTCAGATTTCTGGTATCTTATTTTATTCTTCAGAAACCAACATATAATGAACATTTAACAATGAAAATCCTGAGATTCGAGATAGAACTCATACAAAAGTTTATAACCTCCAGACTTGATCTACTTAAGTTATTTCTTGCATTTTATAAGCTAATTTTAATCAGATCGGGTGCACATTAATTTATCATTCAATTTTCAACAAGAAAAATATTTCTAGTACAGGTACATACATAACAATGACATTGGTTACATTTTATAGTCAGATTCATCATTCACTGCCGTTGTTCTTTTAAATTACCAACTTATTCACTCGCGGCACTGGTGTACTGTACTAGTATCAATTATTTGACAATAGTAGAAAAATAGTCCAACTAATTAGACTTGTCAAAGAGACACCGAGATAATTTTGGACGGGCGCTGTCTTTTTCCAAGTCCAACCACGAACTGCATTTTTATGCACGGACGCTTCCCAATTAGAAGTTGTTGGGAGCGAAAACTAGAAAAGTTTCAAAGAAACGGTCTACATTACCTGAAAGAGAATCGTTTTTTATGCAAGGTTCCAAATTATCATACTTCAAAGTCGAACAGAAGTCTAAATATTCCACTTTAATTTTTTAATCGTTGAAAATTATTGAAAGCGGCCATATTGGAAAGCGGTGTCATGGTAAAAAACCGTAAAATTGTAAATTTCCATGGTGTAACACAGGTATCGGCGGCAATCGATTGTATTTGCCAACCTTTATTATACAATTTGTTTATGTTTTTTATATGAATTATTGCAGGAATAACTCTTTTATTCACACACAAATATTTCAGCATTAAAAAGAGAATGTGAAAAGGAAATTCTGATAACCTTACTTAGAAATTAAATAGTTTATGATGTCCGATGTCAGATCATACTGCATTTAAAAGTCCGTTTAAATTGTCAAATTAGATATTATTAAGTTGGATTTTTTAACATCTGTGATCATTAGGTGAAATTTCTGAACTACCTTTTTATTTTATAACCCTGCCATGATTTCCCACATACGAAAATACAATGTAATTGTAGGTACATCTTAATGAATTATAATTATACTATACATGATGAAGCAAAGAAGAATTTCAATTTATATTACACTCCATATCAATTTCTAGTTTATTATCTTTAAAAGAAATTGAGGACGGTTGTGTAGGGGAAGAAGTTCAAAACAACCAAAAATAACTTTAAAATTCTGAAAAAAAAATCTTAAAATTTCAAACTGTAAAATGGAATTTCAGACAGTCCTCGGTAAAATACAATTGTCGCACAGATATGACGGGGTTTATGATAAAAACGCAGCAAGCGGAAATTTAGTGACCGTTATTTAGACGTTGAAAAAGCATAACAATGTAAGACAGATGGGAGAAATGTTAGAACGACTGTCGCAAAAGGACACCAAAACCTCTGATACCAATTTAAAATTCCATGTTCCCGCTAGTTCCCGCTTTTCATTGAACGGCACCTCGAATGTGTCACATTGAAAGTTCCATGATTACCGCCGTATTATGTACACATCTGTGGATGTTGATTAAAAATTTCAACATTATTGTGTTTAAGTGATCAATTCTGTTTAAACCGGCGAAAGGGAGCACTTGAGCCGTCTTTGGCACTCATGTGTATTTATGTTTCGATTTTGCAGTTTCAGGCGTTTTTGGTGGGTTTTTTTGGAGGGTGGATGTATGTGGATAAGTTTTTTCTGTTTTCTTTACATTTCTTTGCTTGCTTGCCGAACCTTGTATTGATAATCATTATCTGTTTGTTACGGTTCGGTATACATGTATACAATATGATAAACAAGATGAACAAGGAAAGGCGACGTTCAATGAACGCAACCCCCACACGACCCAGGAACAAGAACCATTGGCAAGGAGCCCAGGAGGATCCTAAATTAAAACGGGACAGGGCGCAAGGGAGAGCACGGTCAGGCTTATCACTAAAATGTAACTGAGAAGGAAATCAAAGAAATAAATAAATGAATGATTAATAGGACCACTAAGTTAACGGGCACAGGGGAAGGGGATAGGAAATTCGGGGAAGGGGGAGGGGGCGAAATAAAGAAATAAAACAAGGGGCAAAGGGAAGATACTTACCAAAGACGAGAAAACAACAAGGGACACAGACAAAAGTGTCACCAAAACAGTATGAAACAGGACCACTAAGTTAACGGGCACAGGGGAAGGGGGTAGGAAATTCGGGGGAGGGGCGAAATAAAGAAATAAAACTAGGGGCAAAGGGAAGATACTTACCATAGACGAGAAAACAACAAGGGACACAAACAAAAGTGTCACCAAAACAGTATGAAACAACAAGTCATACACCTTATACATTTATAAGTCTCTTAATCTGTTCATTTGAAAATTCTGATCTTCTCAATGACTGTTTTTTAATATCCTCTACTTAAAATTTATTTCAATTAAAATATGTGACCCTTCTTTTATAGTTACACAGCATATGGCTGGATCACAATAAAGTTCCTTTTTAGTAAATTAATAAAGTATGTCAAGAAGACATTTAACTTTATCAATAGGTTTAATATGGTATTATATATCGGCAATCGGTGAAAAGGAGCTCTTGAAATATTATTTGTATAAAATACTGAATAATTTGAAGTGTATTTCAAATAGTTTCCTTCAATATTTCTTTTACTTTCTTAATTGTCATATAAATATGCATGTATAAATGAAGTCAGTATTTTATCCGAGAGTGACATTTGACAGTTATTAGCACTAAACAAGAAGGCAAACCACCAATTGATAAATGTTGAGTACATGTATTAAAATATTTAAAAAATATTAAACAACAGTACTTGTACCACGGATATAAATCCGTGCTTGTACGGAGCCTATTTGCGACCATTGCATTTTAGGCTAAATACAATGATACTTTTCAATAGTATTTAATAATGCACACATTTATTAAAAAATAATGAATAGATTTATTTCCCCCCGATATTTTGTTTAATTTAATCTTCATGCGTAACCCGCACTTACCTGCTAGACACACTGGTAGCTACTACCAGCTTTCACGGAATCGATTTTTTACGATGACGTCATAACATGTCCGCCGAAGATAGAGTAGACAGTACAAATTTGAAATAAATCGCATGTATGCGTTAAGACAGGTACAACCTAATATTTTTTCTAGGAGAAGTTAGTACTAAAATTTATATTCTATTGATCTTTAGAGGTAATTGAAGTTACTTTCAGGTTTAAGCAGTAAAAATCAGTCCAAACTATCGAAAGTGTTGCCGGTAGATTTTCCGTGCGTAAAAATGACAGTTAAAATTAGGCGTAACGGTTTGACAGTAAGAAAAAAAAAGTCTGTAAAATGGGTCAAACCGTTCACGCCGAATTAATTAGGCTAGTAGAAAAACTGACCCACTTTGCAAAGTTTAAGAATGTGTTTTGAACAAAGTTGTATCAACGCTACTGTATACATAAATGCCAGCCTGATAACATCATTTAAAAGCATATATGTCTGATTATGCCAGACACGCGGCTTTGTAGATTATAATTTTTATAAAGCATTAACCTAAGTTACTCTTAGACTTTTTTAAAACAAATTTGTTGAAACAATTTCTATGAATATAAAAATTATTATTACATAGCAACATCTTTTACAATATGTATTCTCAGATAGCATTCACAGACGCTTGGGGGTCAGATCCTGCCCCCCCCCCCCACGTGATACGCCCCTGTTAACACTCTACCAAAACTATTTTAATATTTAAACACGAATTGTACATCTGTTACAACGATAAAAATGGTTTTCAAACAATTTTAACGTATATGAAAAAAATACCGTATACCATCAAGTCTCAATAAAGTACTTTATTGAGACTTGATGGTATACGGTATTTTTTTTCATATACGTTAAAATTGTTTGAAAACCATTTTTATCGTTGTAACAGATGTACAATTCGTGTTTAAATATTAAAATAGTTTTGGTAGATGTTTACAGGGGCGTATCACGTGGGGGGGGGGGCAGGATCTGACCCCCCAAGCGTCTGTGATAGCATTTTGGTTCCATGATTAATTTTT
>NW_026853105.1:0-47937 GCF_026571515.1 Ruditapes philippinarum | reverse complement strand
GTCACAATTTGAACAATTTTGACTGCAGAGACCTTATTTCCCGCTCCACTATTACACCACCTGACATAGTTTAGATGTCCGTGTACCTGCATATACAGTAGAATCCCTACTTAAGACCAACTCAGAGTTAAGAACATCCCGTCGTTAAGACCATTTTTTAAAGAACGGAATTTTCTGTTTTTTATGTCTCCAGAATTGAAACCACCTCAGTTATACACTTTAAAGACCACCGGATTCAGTCCAAATTCTTTGATTTACTCATTATTTGAACTCGCTATTGAGACCACTGATTTTAAGGTTAACAGCTACCAAGATCACATATTTGCTGTTATTATCTGCTTGAATGCTCTTAGGCATGATACTTGATATAACAATGTGTCATAAACTGTTTTTATAAGGTTATTGTATGACATAAGGTGTGAAGTTACAGTGGTTCAATTTTGCTTTTAGCACATTTTTTTTGCGAAGAATTTATTTCTTATATGATATGTGAAATATGAACATTATATAAAAATTGATTTTGAAATCAAACAAAAGAGAATTGAATAGAACAATATTTTGCTCTCATCTGATTAAATATTATAACATATATTGTATTTGTAGGTTAAGCTACATATTGTTTGTTCATACAAAATGACTAAAATATGCCATAGCCATACAGTATGTAAGCCTTGATAAAAATATCCACAATTAAGACCACTCTGCAATTAAGAACACTTTGGCCCAGTCCCGATGGTGGTCTTAATGGAGGGTTTTTACTGTATCTAAAAAACAATCATCAAGGAGCACGACAGTAATAAATGAGAAACAGACTTGAATCAAGCAAAAATGCCTGTTATTTGTTTGACTGCGATGACCAAATAGTCCTATGGGCATAAAAGACACAAAGTAAAAATGAAATTGCTTTCAGACGGACGGACTAGGGTCTTAGCACAAACAGTTTACGCATTCATGCATGAATACTGTTTAAAATATTAGGCACGTATGTCTTAAATCACTTTTATGCTGCGACAAAAATACTATTTATTTTAAATCAAAACATTATGAAAAAAGAAAGAATACTGAACTAAAAAGGAGGTACAAACTCTAAACATAGGTTTATAAGAGTAACTTATAATATAGCTTACCTGAACAGAAATGAAGACCTTTCAATAAAATCACCATAAACAATGTTTGAAAAACACCCTCCATATTTTTTTTAAAATGTTAAATTCACAAGCCATAGGCAAACAAATCTAGTTTAAAGAAGATATTTAACTGACATATCTTTTTTACTAAAATGAAACATTGATGCATTTTTCGTTTAATTTTCCATGCGTCAAGCATATTTATAGTTATGTGTCACAATATTACATCACTTACAACCGTTGAAACGATTAAGTAGTGGTTTTGTATTTCATTCAACAGAAATTCAAAATTCTGTCAAAAGGAATGCGGTGTTATACTTCCTTGATACACACTATTTAACGCCACTCCTATGCGATGTTTTTAGTTTGTTTGGACGGAGCGATATCAAACCATAGTCAGAACACACGGTACACATTCCGTATATACTACATTTAATATACTTGGTCTCACCCCGGTACGAAATTAGACCGGGCCCGTTGTAGTCTAGAAAGTTATTCTTTTAAATTTTAAAGTGGTCCAATTTAAGTAATCTCTAGCTTGATTGGTCAAAATTAAAGTGTACTTATTGCATCTGTGTAGTTTTTTTGTTATATGTTTAAAAGTTATTTAAAATTTGTGTATTCTCTAGGACCTCATTTGTTGGCGGAAGATTTAAAGATGTACTACCCACCACTAGTCAGGAGTTGTTTAAGTGGCGAATTTAAACAGTAATACAACAGAATGAAGATTTCTGAAAACAGTATATGGCTATAAACACATTATATTTCGGGCATCATTTGACTTAGATAGTGTTGATGTTTAAAGTTGAAGACTTTTTAATTCTTCAAAAAGAACAGTGGAAGCCAGAATTAAGAAAAGAATGTGACTGATTTACTATAGAACAAATGGTTCGAAAATTCGCTGGGCCGAGGCCACTTGTAGATTGCCTAGCTACCGAGGATATATCAATCATATAAATAACACATGTGTCTGTAACAGTAAAACGTCATCTCGAGGAAAATGTATATACGAGGGATTATATATGCTACCTTCTATATTGGTCGAAGGATATTGTAAGTTTTCTTCTGTGTCGGGAATGGAAAACACACAGAGACAGCAAAATAATAAATTATCACAAAGTCAGAAGTTACGTTTTCACATTAACAACTGTATTTTAAATCTGTGCAGTGCATTCCATAAATATATAAAACCGTCAAAATCATGAGACAAACGATGAATGAACAAATAAAGAATGACCATATATGAATACACTTATATAAGTAAATTACATGCAAAACACACAGAGACAGCAAAAAAATAAATAATCACAAAGTCAGAAGTTACGTCAGTGGCGTACCTGTCGATACGACAATACAATATAAAAAGAAAAAGTTTCGAAAAAAAAATTCAAAAATGAAATCATTAATTCGGGCGTAGATCGATCAACATATTCGTAGCTGCTAACTGATTCTACAGGTATGCTTAGGATGTTACCTTATTCGAATATGCGTTACATTTTTATGCACAATTAAAACTTCAATTATGAAGGAAAGGAGTAAAAATATGATATAAACAATTTCTTTGCAATTTTTTCAGCTTGATTTAAGCGTTATATTGCTAATAAACCTCGTCAAAATGCAAATAAGGATAAGAAATTTTATCACACACCCGTGCCGATTTTGCGACTCCGTAAATATGGTATTGCACGGCCGTGCATATATTTTGACGCGACGTCATTAGCGTTATACAAACATAGTGTAAAGACGCGCTAAATGTTAACGTTATACTATAGGCGCGTCAATGTAAAATTACTCTTATTTCACTTTAAACGGTCTTTATTTTTGTTATGTGATAAATAGAATATTAAATTCGTGTAAGTTCAATACTGAATTCATTGCACTCTTTGAATAAAATAATATTATGCTCGCCACAGGCTCGCATAATATAATTTTATTCAACTCGTGCAATAAATTCAGTATTAAACTTACACTCATTTAATATCCTCTATGTCCAATATATTACAATCATTTTTTTTCAGAAGAATCAAATCAGTGAAAAGTAAACATTTATTTCATTTTTTAAATCTAGATCTATATGCAAAACAAAGATCTTGTTTGCATTTTGGCGTTTGCAGCACAATGGAAGGGAGTAAGTTAGCTGTATGGAATGTCTTTTTATATTTTATCTTGTAACTGTAAATCAGTATATTATTTTTAAGTTAGAATTATACATTCAACTTATATTAATTTTAAATTATGTAGAATAGTTTTGACACTGTAAATCATATCTTTGCAGTGAACTATTGTCAACACCCATCGTCACAAACCAAATTCCACTTTTGTTTATTTGACCTAAAAAAGAATACCAGTATTTACAAAATATATCACGACAGAAAATTGTTTCTACTGTATTATTTTATTGAATATATAATATATAGAATATAAATTCGTTATTATACGTAGTCTCAACTATACATATTTAAAACTTAGACAAATATACAACGAGAACAATATAATAAATTATAACCATATAAGACTCATTATGTATATTCGCCGACTTTAGATAACAAATTGGCGATTCTGTTTATACCAACATGCTTTATGTACGTGAGGCATTTAATTTCGTAATGAAATTACTTTAATATTTTGAATGGAAATTGAAAGACTAGAGTTGAGGACAAAAATGTTAAAGACAATATTTATTGTCTACAGCATTGCCATAATACGCATTAAAAATATTTTAAGGGAGCTTAATGATCGTGCGATACTACAATTAGTTGTGAATACGATAACTTTACGTTACACTAAACATATAAGCTGTTGTGTTTGTATTAAAGTCATACAGATCATTTTAAAGCATATTTTCCTTGATTGTAGCTCATGTTCAGTTATGTGTCCTCGCCTAATGTGTCAGGCTCATTTCCCACACCAAATAGTCTGTCTGAATTATATAAAGTAGTGATTTGTGTCAATAAGAAAGTGTACATTTTTGAAGTGCTTATTTCATGTTAATTATCTGCATTACATTTCTTTTGTATTCATTCAGTTTATCAAACAAATGATTCAGTAAAGAAGGCCGGGAAATCATGTCAATTGCATAAGTATGACACAATTGTAAAACTGATAAACATCGCAATTTTATTTGCATCATAAAAAATATTTCAAATGCCTATCTTATTTACTTTTCAAAATTTAGTCCGTAGCATTTGTTTATATAACATTTGATTTATAACAACATATTAAATTTGTGCACTTTATTAATTAAATGCACCTATTTTCAAATGCGATTTATTTTTGTAAAAATCAGGAAATCACAATGGGTTTGTTCTTATTTGTGTGTGTGGCTTTAATTAATTAAATTAGTTTTCAAAATAGATTGCAACCTTACCATTTACACTCTATGACTGTTCCGTTATAACAAGTTTTGCGAAACAGAGTGTCCTTCAAAAACGCACCCGAAAAAGTTAAAATAAAAAGAATAAAATAATGCCAAAAAGTAAAACCAAGAAAAGGAGCGGGACAGATGCGACTGAGAATAGGCCTAAACGCAGCAGACAATTCCAAGGCGGAACACCGGTTAACAGTGCCAGTCAGGGAGGCGGCGATGTAGAAGCGCGGGAATCATCATTACAAGGTACCCGGCCGTATGTTCATTTCCATCGCCACCCTCATTAGATTATCAACCTTTTGATTCAGTAATGGTTCATAACTCGCCAACTCAACTATCAAATCCTGTAAACATTGATGAAAATTTTCATAGTTTAGGAAGTACTATTCCTGTAAAAATAAAAGAAAAAATTTGGGCTGGAGAATTTACCGACCTGGCACTTCTGCTTAAGTCATCCCGCCAGCTTCAAGAGTATTCTGAAGAGGGTCAAATTGGGGAACTGCAGTTTAGAAACGGGAGGTTATGCGCCACAAAGCCAAGGGGGTCAAATTTCAAAATGTCTATTGAACAATGGAAATCGGCATTCATCGTTTTTATTAGCATTTACCTAGAGAGGTTTCCCAACAGATCCCAGGAGCTGTTAAAATACCTACGGGATGTACGCTTAGCAGCAACAAGATCAGACTCCTGGTGGAAATATGATGAACAATTCCGCCAGGTCCAATCAAACAACCCATCTAGGTCTTGGGGCACCATTGATTTAGAACTTTGGTTGCTCTATGTAAATGGTCAATCACCTAGAGTACCTGAATTTGCAGGTCAAACCAGGAGTACTGCCTATAATAGTAAAACAACATCTCAAATTACGGGCACCCCTGCAGTTAAGTTTAATAAACAACGTACCTCCAGTCCTAAGTCATTTTCATGTAATTACTTCAATTCTGGTAGTCATTGTCCTTTTACTCCTTGTAGGTACAGTCATGTCTGCAGGCTATGCGGCGGAAAACATGCACAGACAGTATGCCACACTGGTCAATAGTACCTCACCTCTTTATCAGATCGGCAATACACCATTAAATATCACTGAATTACTAAAAGCTTTGAAACTTTACCCATTTAGTGCAGCAAAAGACCTTATCACAGGCATATCAAAAGGTTTTCCCTTACAATACGAGGGACCCCGGGTACACAGAGACTCTCCAAATTTACACAGTGCCAGGGAACTCCCAGGGGTCCTGCATACAAAGATAATTAAAGAAGTACAAATCGGTAGGGTAGCAGGCCTATTTCTCAGAATCCCATTTCCAACATTACAAATTTCTCCCATTGGTTTAGTTCCCAAAAAAGGCGGTGACTACCGTCTAGTTCACCACCTGTCTTATCCCAGAAATAGATCTATTAATGACTATATTGATGAAGATCATTGCTCTGTGTCGTACTCAATAATTGATCAAGCGGCAGATATGGTTGCCAGATTAGGTCAGGGTGCCCTACTTAGCATTTCGTCTTCTCCCCATTTCCCCAGCAGACTTTGACCTGCTTGGTTTTAAAGTAATGGTCAGAGAAAAAGGTAAACCAGTTACTTACTATTTTTATGACAAAATGCTTCCCTTTGGGTCTTCAATTAGCTGTGCCCTCTGGGAAAAATTTGCTTCCTTTTTACATTGGGTGGTAGTTGCCAATAGTCATAACTCAAACATCTTGCATTATCTAGATGACTTCCTATTTGGTGAGTCATCTAATCATATTCAACCTGGACATACATTGCAGTCTTTTGAAAATACTTGTAAAAAATTTGGTATACCAATTGCGCTTGACAAAACATGTGCTCCATCTACATGTTTGGTTTACCTGGGGGTTGAATTTGATACTGTACAGATGTCAATGCGGTTACCTAATGACAAGCTCGTAGATCTTAGACAAAAAATTATCATAGCAATAAATGCTAAAAAAATTTCCCTCAAGGACATGCAGTCCCTACTAGGATCTTTGAATTTTGCTTGCAGAGTTATTGCCCCAGGGCGAGCATTCTGCAGAAGGCTAATTGATGCAACCATAGGTGTAATAAAACCTCATCATAAGATAAGGGTTTCTGCCAATATGCGTAAAGACCTAGGTCTTTGGTTACATTTCCTCCAGTCATACAATGGAATAACCTTGATATCTGACCCTATTTGGCTTTCAGACAACACCCTTGAAATATATAGTTCAGGTGGTGTTACAGGAGGGTATGGTTTCTATTTTGCAGGCCATTGGTCACAGGGCTCATGGCCTTCACATTGGGTTATAGGAGGACTCACTAGAGACATGACTCTGTTAGAGTTTTTTCCAGTTGTGGCAGCCATTGTTACTTGGTCAAATTCTTTTCGTAATAAGAAAATATTATTCCACATAGATAATCAAGCTGTGATACATATCATTTCATCTCAAACATGTAAATCTGAGAGAATTATGAATCTAGTTAGACATCTAGTTTTGGTTATGCTAACTCACAATATCTCTATTAAAGCCACTTACATCCCTTCTAGAAAAAACGTCATAGCAGATGCACTTTCTCGTTCACAGTGGGCCAGATTCAGACAGGCAGCGCCAGAGGCAGACTGGCAACCCACACATTCCATCCCATCTGTGGAACATCTAGATAGTCTTGCACAGCTATTAATTTCTAATTCAGTGGCTGCATCTACCCGTAAAACCTATACAACAAGCATTCAAAAGTTATCCAACTTTAGAAATAACTATCAATTACCAGACACTTGGCCAGTCCCTATTAAAGATTTACTTCTTTTTATTGCTTATTACGCCCAGCAAGGTCTGTCCGCCTCTTCAATTTCTACTTATATGTCGGGAATCGGTTATGCCCATAAAGTGGGTAGTCTAACAGACCCCACAAAATCCTTCTTAGTGATTAAGGCAATTGAGGGCCTACGCCGCCTAAAAGGGAGGCATGTTAATGATTTAAGGGCTCCTATTACACTTACCTTACTTGATAAAATGATTTACAGTCTAAAATATATATGTAGCAACAAATATGAACAAGTTATGTTCACTGCAGCTTTCTCCTTGGCATTCTTTGGTTTGCTAAGAGTCAGTGAGTTCACAGTACCCAGCACTATATCGTCTAACCATAAACAGTTGTTAGTTAGTGATGTTCATCTATCTAATAACACAGTCTTTTGAAAAATTAGATGGTCAAAATTTGATCAGCTAGGTCTATCGGTCACATTACAAATTAAAGCTAATGGTGGGATCCATTGTCCAGTTAACAGTCTATCAAAGTACCTTAAGAACCGTCCCCATGCAGCTGACAGGGATAATCTGTTTATCCACTTGCATACCAAGCCCCTGACAAAGTATCAATTTTGTTCACTTTTACAGAAAGCTTTACAATTTATAGATGCTCCCGATCATGTCAGATCACATAGCTTTCGCATTGGTGGAGCAACATACCTCCACAGTATTGGGGTGCCCGACGACAGAATTAAGGTCATGGGACGCTGGAAGTCTGAGGTTTTCACTCGTTATATCAGGTTAAACCCCGAAATAATTTCCTTTTTCTCCTATCTTTACAACACATCAACCAAAAACTAACTGTCCCCAAGTTATTTCAGGTCACAAATGTCTCTGGATTATGGGGTCCTCCATTGTTCACTGGGCTGAAAGAATTGCAGGGCTGGATGGCCCACAACTTGGTTTTACAAAGCATAACATGTCAGTTAAGTGGAAGGGATGCAGAGGTCTCGTTTTTGATGGTTTAGATAAACTCATGGACTCGATGTTAATGGAAATGCCAAAACCACAATTTATATTGATTCATTGCGGCTCCAATGATCTGACATCAGAGGGAGTCACAGGTAAAATGTTGATAGAAAACATTCAGTGTTCAATCCTGAGATATCAAGCACTTTTCTGTAAAACTACAATAATATGGTCATCAATCCTTCAAATGAGGTACTGGCACTATGCACCTCTTGGTGCTGGAAAGAAAATAGAAAAAAAACGAACAAGAGTGAATATTGCAATCAAATCCTTTATTCTTAAAAATGGAGGTCAATACATTGACAATAACAATATTTCTGCTAAGGAGGTAAACTTATTCCATACTGATGGAACACGAGCACACGATGAAAAGTATGATTCGATTTGCTTCAAATTATGGTTATAACCTAATTGCCCAAATTAATCATAGCCGATATATGGCGCCTAGTTTCTCATTCAATAAAAATAAATCTAATTATAATGTTTCTCTTTAGGGTGCACTGATAAATCAACTGTCCTAAGAGAGTTTTATATTTGCCCATTTAAGTGGGTAGAAAACTTGATAAAAGTGCGTTATTAGACGAACAGAAACTTTTAAAGACCAATTTTATGTGACAAAAAAGGCAAATAAGTATTTCAAATATTAATATATAATTTCAAATATTTGATAAAAACTTATTCATACACATTATCTTTCATTGTTATGAATTATATTGAATGCCAGATAGTGTCTATGTTTAAACAAGGAATGAATAATTGATATAAATGATGACATGAATAATGCTAGTGCTAATAATTCTCGTTTAGATAATATCTAATATCTAGGACTGCTTATTCAAAGCACCTTAAATAGCGTTTTCGTACAACTAACAGCATAATATTATTTTTTTCTGAATATTAACAAGATCATATTTGTCTTTACATGTACAACAATTATTAAAAATACAAATGTTCTACATATAGGTAAAATTGTTTAATAGTGAAAGGTTATATTTGCTAATTTTGCTATATTTTAGGTCACATAGGATACAAAAGATATGCATAATCCCCAGACTATAATCTACCCAAATGTCCGGTTAAGACGGTTGGGAACGTAAAACAAGAGGGCTTAGATGGCCCTAGATCGCTCACCTGACCCATCGAACTCATCCGAACAATTACCTAGACAAGCATTCTGACCACGTTTCATGACAGGGGAGTCAAAATGTGACCACTAGAGTGTAATCAAGGCTTATCCATATTTGATCAGTGTGACCTAGCTTTTGACCCCAGGTGACCCATATTCGATTTTGACATAGAAATCACCAAAACAAACTTTCAGACCAATTTCCAGGATGTTTGGATCAAAACAGTAGCCACTAGACTGTTAACAAGATTTTTCTATTTTTAGCTCCTGTGACCTAGTTTTTCATTCGAGATGACCCATGTTCGAACTCATCCGAGCTATTACCTAGACAAGCATCCTGACCAAGTTTGATGATTTTTGAATCAAAAATGTGACCACTAGAGTGTTAACAAGGTTTTTCCATTTTTAGCTTTTGTGACCTTGTCTTTCATCCGCGATGATCCATGTTCGAACTCATCCGAGCAATTACCTAGACCAGCATCCTGACCAAGTTTGATGATAATTGAGTCAAAAATGTGACTATTACAGTGTTAACAAGGCTTTTCTATTTTTAGCTCCTGTGACCTAGTTTTTCATCCGAGATCACCCATGTTCGAACTCTTTCGAGCAATTACCTAGATAAGCATCCTGACAAAATTTGATGATGATTGAGGCAAAAATGTGACCGCTAGAGTGTTAACGAAGAAGTGTGGACGGACGACAGACGACGAACGACGGACATTCAACGATCCTAAAAGCTCACCCTGATTATTGTTTCCTATCTTATCTTTTTTATGATCATACATGTATATTGTCAACGACGATTCAAAACCAGTGTAGTAAGAAATTTGCTCAGTACCTTTTTACAAATTGTCTTATTCTTTACACTAAGTATATTCGCTTATAATGTACGAGTTTTATACTAAAACCACAAGAATAAATATTAATCATAATTCATTTCATATAGCTTGCCGTGGTATTAGTTCCTCGAGACATATAATTTGTTATAAGTCTCGTCTATGCTGATTTAGACAGATTAATAACTATTTGACACGATCTTATGAGACTTCATGTTTGATCTTTATTTAGATGAATATCTAATAGCAATATTACATCTTCTTTGTTTGACAAGGCACAGTTATTAGACAAGGGCCATTATATTGAAAACATAATGCTAAATGTTATGTCCCTTTTAAACCTAAACTTTTATATCAAAGTGTTTACGTAATAAACAAGATTTTAAAACTATGGAATACCTTAAAAATTCGAAAATAAATAAGAATGTCTCAAAAATACGCATATCCCAAAGATAAGCTACCGATTTCTTACAGTGAAAGATAGTCGGTCTAACAATTCAACAGATTATCAAAACAAATTATGTAAACATCTGAGTATCGAGTGACAAGTTTTCTCGCTTAACAATAGCTATTGTAATCGCACCATTATGCCTGATTACACACCAGTTTGTATAGTAAATAATTTTTATGCTCTTGAATATAAAAGGTAAACAATACCTGTGTGATTAAATATTGGATTTTCTGAATAAATGTTTAGAAACGTTTATTTAAAACGACAACAACAAAAAAATAACAAAGGCTTCCAAGCTACCAAATACAGACCCGTTAACGGTAAAAAATTCATTAATACATAATACATGTCATTGAATGTTTATTTATGTTCTATAGTTGAAAACGCCAGCTACTGAAACAGACTTTATCTTTGTTTTGAAATGACTGAAAATAATGGGATGAGTTCTCATTACACTCGAAACATTTGCCGACCTTGAAAACAGGCCGTTCCCCCAAAAACAAGCCACAATTTTCTTACCAAAGCTTAATATAATCGAATTATTTTAAGTTTTAAAATAACTAATTACGACACTGAAATTTGTTTATATAATTACTAACCATTTATCATTGCTATTAGATTTTTTTGGTGTCGCAATGAAGTTTCAAATTTAAAGATTCGTAGTTATTTTGGGGTGTGGCATTCCCGCTTTTTGTGCCCTCACTTTAGTGGCGGGCATTTAGATTTACCCTTGTCCGTCCGTCCGTACGTCTGTCCTTCCGTCCTTCTCTTTTGTGTCGCACGTAACTCAGAAAGAATTTAACATAGAGTCATGAAACTTTACAGGAATGTTGATCAGCATGTGTAGTTGTGCACCTAGGTATTTTCGTCTGGATATGTTTCGTATTTTTAGAGTTATTGCCCTTGACTTAGTAAAATTTTGTAATTTTCAACTTGTGTCGCATGTAACTCAAAACGTATTTGACCTAGAGTCATGAATTTTTTCAGGAATGTTGATCAGCATGTGGAGTTGTGCACATGGGTATTTTTGTTTGGATTTATTTAGTATTTTTAGAGTTATTGCCCTTGACTTAGTAAAAACCGTTTCATTATGTTGTTATTTGTTCCTAGAGTGCTTGAGTTAGAATCAACCAACTTTACAGGAATAATGATTCACATCACTGTGCAGCTATGCACATGGGACTTTGCATATGGATTCTTTTCAGTTTTTTTAGAGTTTTTGCCCTTTACTTAGTAAAAGATTTTTATTATCAAAAATTATTTGAATTGAATTATAAGATTGACAGAACAGTGGCGCGGTGGGGGCACCCGTGTCCTATGGACACATTTCTAGTTTTAAAAATATTTATTTGTGTTTGTCTTTATAGCTGGATTTAAATAAGTATTTGTTTTTGTGTGACTTTATAAACCTTTTGTAGGGATCTATATTTATTTTTCTTAAACTGTTTAAAAAATAAAAAATTTTGATAATGGCTTCTAGAGACTTAGAAAGAAAGAAAAGAATTGCAAAAGATGTTTCAAGGAGAGTCGTGGATATCTGATAACGATGAAGAGGAGGAAGAAAATTTGTCGTCCGCTGCTGCGTTAGAGGTTTCAAAACTCTGTGGGAATTCTGGCCACAATCAAGCGTCGGAGGAACAAGAGCCACCGCCGGGCGGGGGCAACGCTCGACTTTTTACTTTTTCTAAACGCAAACATAGAAAGGTTTGAACATATATTAACGTTTCCTTTTTATAAATTTAGTTTGTCTGTCTTGTCACATTAGTTTTCTTTATATATTTTGTATATATATGAATAGAAACATTAAGCATATTTCTAAAAATAGCAACAGTGCGCAATTTCTTAAAATAGCAACATGACGCAATTTCTCAATATAGAAAAAATGACGCAATTTCTAAAAATACAAAAAATGACATAATTTCTAAAAATAAAAAAGTGATGCAATTTCTAAAAATAGCAACAATGATGCAATTTCTAAAAATAGAAAAAATGACGCAATTTCTAAAAATAGAAAAAATGAAGCAATTTCTAAAAAAAGAAAAAATGAAGCAATTTCTAAAAAAAGAAAAAAATGACGCAATTTCTAGATATACTAAAATAGAAATTATGACGCAATATCTAAAAATAGAAATTATGACGCAATTTCTAAAAGTAGAAAAAATGACGCAATTTCTAAAAATAGCACCAATGACGCAATTTCTAAAAATAGAAATTATGACGCAATTTCTAAAAATAGAAATTATGACGCAATTTCTAAAAAATGACGCAATTTCTAAAAATAGCACCAATGACGCAATTTCTAAAAATAGAAAAAATGACGCAATTTCTAAAAATAGAAATTATGACGCAATTTCTAAAAATAGAAAAAATGACGCAATTTCTAAAAATAGAAAAAATGACGCAATTTCTAAAAATAGAAATTATGACGCAATTTCTAAAAATAGAAAAAATGACGCAATTTCTAAAAATAGCACCAATGACGCAATTTCTAAAAATAGAAATTATGACGCAATTTCTAAAAATAGAAAAAATGACGCAATTTCTAAAAATAGAAAAAATGACGCAATTTCTAAAAATAGAAATTATGACGCAATTTCTAAAAATAGAAATTATGACGCAATTTCTAAAAATAGAAAAAATGACACAATCTCTAAAATTAGAAACAATGACGCATTTTCTAAAAATAGCAACAATGACGCAAATTCTAAAAATAGCACCAATGATGCAATTTCTAAAAACAGAAATTATGACGCAATTTCTAAAAATAGCAAAAATGATGCCATCTCTAAAAATACTAAAAATAGAAATTATGACGCAATTTCTTAAAATAGAAAAAATGACGCAATATCTAAAAATAGCACCAATGACGCAATTCCTAAAAATAGAAATTACGACGCAATTTATAAAAATAGAAATTATGACACAGTTTCTAAAAATAGCACCAATGATGCAATTTCTAAAAATAGAAATTATGACGCAATTTCTAAAAATAGAAAAAATGATGCAATCTCTAAAAATACTAAAAATAGAAATTATGACGCAATTTCTAAAAATAGAAAAAATGACGCAATATCTAAAAATAGCACCAATGACGCAATTTCTAAAAATAGAAATTATGACGCAATTTCTAAAAATAGAAATTATGACGCAATTTCTAAAAATAGAAATTATGACACAATTTCTAAAAATAGAAAAAATGATGCAATCTCTAAAAATACTAAAAATAGAAATTATGACGCAATATCTAAAAATAGAAAAAAATGATGCAATTTCTAAAAATAGAAATTATGATGCAATTTCTAAAAATAGAAAAAATGATGCAATCTCTGAAAATGGAAACAATGACGCATTTCTATAAAAAAAAAACAAAAAAACAATGACCCAATTTCTCTAAATAGAAACAATGACGCAATTCTATAAATAGAAACAATGACGCAATTCTATAAATAGAAACAATGACACAATTTTAGTTATTGTTGTTGTTGTTGTAAATATATATATATAGACACACACACACCAATAAATATTTAAATATGGTCATTTACTGCACAAATCTGAGAAAATTCAGTAATTTAACCTTCAAGGTCAAGGTCATTTAAGAGCCCAAGCAAAGTTGGGTTTGATAAACAACAAGGTCTGGTCCTTAAGAATGTTCTCTAATAATATGAAGTTGATCCCTTCAATAATAGCAAAGTTACAGTCAGTGACCGCCAAAACAATGAAAATTTCAATAATTTGACCTTCAAAGACAATGTCATTAATGTGTGAAGGTCAAGGTCTTCCGGTATATCTTTAACAGTAATCTTTGAAGATTATTATGTTCAAGTTTCAGGACAATCCATTCAAAAATAACAAACTTACAGCCAATAAAAGCCAAAAAAATGAAAATTTCAATAATTTGACCTTCAAAGTCAAGGTCATTTATGAGTGAAGGTCAAGGTCTGGCTGGTTATTTTTAAGGGATATCCTTTAAGATTATTATGTTCAAGTTTGAAGACAATCCATTCAAAAATAACAAAGTTACAGCCAATAACAGCATGAACAAGCAAAAATTGGACTTTTAACCTTGAAGGTCAAGGTCATTTATGGATGAAGGTCAAGGTTAGTGTGGTCTACTGAAAGGTCTTGTCCCAAGGGTTGTTGTGGCCAAGTATGAAGACAATACACAAAGAAATAAAAAAGTTATGATCCAGGTACAAGTTTTCGGACGGCAACGGCAACGGCAACGCCGACCTGACTGTAGCAATACCTCTATTTTTTTTTCAAAAAAAAAAGTCGAGCTAAAAATGATGAGTCTGACGTTGAAAACATGAAAGGAGAGTTGTTGAAACTGGAAAAGGAGGGACAATTGCTGGATGCTCAACGTAAGAAGTCATTGCTGAGACAAAACTTATGGGAAAGGGGAACTGTTAAAGCGCTAAAGGAATTCAGGAAGGTTGTCATTTTCGGGATTCCATGATCAAGATTTTACCACCGACTGAGGGTATAGAAGTGAAGGCTGTCAGAGGCGCAACGTTGGTAAAATTAACTTTCTTATTGAGAAAGGACAACAATTGCTTGGTTCAAATAAATATGTTATTGTGCATGCAGTTACCAATGATATTGCCATTGGCAATTCTAGGGATTACATCTTATGATTTTTTGCCAATCTAATTGCTACAATTCGTAGGTTGAATCCTTATATCCATATAATAGTATCTTCAATTCTTCCTCGACCGGTGGATAAGGTTGAAATAGAATCTGTCATTAAAGAAGTAAATAGTCGCCTAGAAAACAAATGTTAAAAGATTTGAATTTCAAATTTGCAAAGTCTTTTCGTTGTTTTTGGTATAAGGGAGACATTAAAAGATACTAATTTGCAAATCTGGATTGAGATCTCCATTTGAATTCAGAGGGTTCAAATCGATTGGGTCATTTCTTTCTACACTAAGTTATTAATACTGTCATGGATTTCTTCTTGACTTAAGAAATACTGTCAACCGTTGAATGTGGTAACCTTCTGGACTGTAATCTTTCATGACATACTTTTTAGAAATTTAGTGTAGGTGGTTAAGTATCAGTTAATTTGTGTTGCCTCTGGTTTGAAAATTTTGATGTAAATATTGGCTGTATTTAAAGAATGTTGATAATGATTTTTCCATAAGTTTGCTGTGCATATGTTATTAACTTTGTTATTTGGATTTATTTTGTTGAGCCCATTTGTGTGTATTAGATTGTTCTGATGGCTTGTTTTTGTTTGGGCTTAGGGATGGCGGATATTTGAATATCTATGGAGTTCTTTAAAGTAATTTAATTACTCAAATATAACTTAGTTTACTTATTTCTAGATTGGGACACTTTAGACAATAAATTTATTATATTTAATCTGTTTTGTTCCTGTTCCTGTTCCTAGATCTGTTTTGTTTCCTATTATTTCCTATTATTTAATCATTTATTTGTTTTCTTTGAATTCCTTATCAGTTACAAATTATTTATCATTTTAGTGATTAACCTGTCCGTGCTCTGTCTTGTACCCTGTCATGTTTTTGTTTGGGATCCGCCTTGGCGCCACTGGTTCTTGTTGCTGGGTCGTATAGGGGTATCGTCATTGAACGCCGCCTTTCCTTGTTGATCTTGTTTATCATATTTTGTTATTATTCCAAGAGAGTAATTGAATTATTTTAAGTTTTAAAATAACCAATTAAGACACTGAAACTTGTCTTTATATCATTTGGTACACTTCGGGCAATTTGTCGAAATAGGCCAAATTGCTTTCCGTAGTTCTATTTTAAGCTGTGGTAACCTAGCATTGATCATAACAACTTTTCATTGGTCATAGGAGTTTGAATTCCTACGTTTCTTAGTATTAATTATGATTACTTACCATTTATCGGTGCTATTATATTTTTTTGTGTCACAGTGAAGTTTCAAATTTTCTGCCCTCCCTCCGCTTTTTGTTTTATGGTTCAAAGTTTATTTGATTTGATGTTAGTTCAGTACTTGTAATTATTTGTATGATGTTTTCATATTTTAGTCTAGTTGGTGTAAATTGTTGAGTACATACGGATATTTGAATATCTTTGGAGTTCTTTGAAGTAATTTAATTACTCAAATATAATTGAGTTTACTTATTTCGAGATTGCGACAATACATTCTATTCTATTTAATCTGTTTTGTTATTTAAAGAGAGTAATCCGCGGTGTACTATCGAATTTTTAGGGTACTTAATTATCAAGACCATGCGCAGTTGTAAGACAAAATGCATTATCTTAAAAAAATATGATAAACAAGATCAACAAGGAAAGGCGGCGTTCAATTAACGCAACCCCCATACGACCCAGCAACAAGAACCAGTGGCAAGGAGCCAAAACAATATATGTAGGAGCTATGTTCCATTTTGACTTAAAAATGTATATAAAATGGTTATTTTTACAGACATGTTTTAAGTCTTGTGTTCATTCTTTGTGTTGCATTTTGATGTGAACAACTATGTCCAAATATAGGAGGAAATATTCGTACATCAAGCAGTGATTCATTTCATTACTAAGAGATTGTAAAATTTTATTGAATATATTAAGGCTTTTCATATCAAACCAGAACAAAATTGTCACTGAGATTAATTTTAATCAGTCTGAATTTAAAGTTTTCCAATTTTATACTGCGCATTTCAGTAGAAATAATGATTGATTGAACTTGATTGAGATCTCTAAAACTCTTCGTCACTGTATTTCATACTTATCGAATTATTCTCTTTGTGATATGTTGTGTATCATTTGTGTCGTTAATTTTCTGTCGGTCCTTCCAAACAAATTATTTTATGTAAAAACGTCTAAACAGCTAACAATTTTTGCAGATAACTGTCTAAATCAATTAATGTTTTTCTACTTCCTTACATTTTTTGTTTTAAATATTTTAGTGTGTTGTGTTATTACAATGAAAAAATCCGTGAATATGCATTGTTTGCAAAGGTGAGTTTACCGTTGGTATGATCAAAAAATCAGGCTTACCTAATGTATGGCCGTAGTTCCGATATTCTTCTCTTAAACTACGAAATAAAAATTAATGCATTCACACTTTACTAAAACATTTAAAATGTAACACAAATATGGTCATTCAATTATAATTGATAACACATACATGTTTTTTATGCTCCTGAAGGGAGGCATATTAAAATCGCACCGTTTGTCCGTCCGTCCGTCTGTCTGTCTGTGTGCGTCCCCACTTCATTCGTGTCCAGACTGTAACTTTGTCATACATTGAGGGATTTTGAAATAGCTTGGCAAATCAGGCTTCAGTGTTGTTATATTTTCTGGTCCTTCGGGATCATTGATGCCAACACTATAAAGTGTTGAGAATTGAGTACCGCTCAAGCCGGTGCTAGGGGGCGTGAGGGATGTTGCACTTATACATTATCCCTCATGTACAGACTCAATCAAACCGAGTCTGCAATTCTTATGTTATTTTGTTGTGATTAATGCTTCCGAGGGATCACTTTGTTTCCAGAATTTTGTACTTCACAACAGCGGGTGTCAAGTGCCGTGTGGCAGCCGTAGAGAGTTGCCCCGTACTTCACTTCAGTGTTGTTATATTTTCTGGTCCTTCGGGATCATTGATGCCAACACTATAAAGTGTTGAGAATTGAGTACCGCTCAAGCCGGTGCTAGGGGGCGTGAGGGATGTTGCACTTATACATTATCCCTCATGTACAGACTCAATCAAACCGAGTCTGCAATTCTTATGTTATTTTGTTGTGATTAATGCTTCCGAGGGATCACTTTGTTTCCAGAATTTACCTAATGTATGGCCGTAGTTCCGATTTTCTTCTCCTTAACTACGAAATAAAAATTAATGCATTCACACTTTACTGCAACATTTAAAATGTAACAAAAATATGGTCATTCAATTATAATTGATATCACATAAATGTACTTTTATGTTCCCGAAGGGAGGCATATAAAAATCGCACCGTCTGTCTGTCTGTGCGTCCCCACTTCATTCGTGTCCGGACTGTAACGTTGTCATACATTGAGGGATTTTGTAATAGCTTTGCACAAATGTTTACCACATCAAGACAATGTGTCGCGTGTAAGAACTACGTATCTTCCTCAAAAGTCAAGGTCACACTTACATTTTGAAGTTTCACATTATCACAAATGGAGTTAATAGGTATACACATGCGTGTCCGGGCTGTAACTTTGTCATGCATCAAAGGATTTTAGAATAACTTGGCAAAAATGTCAACCACTTCAAGGCTATGTGTTGCGTCTAAGAATCACGTCCCTTCCTTTAAAGGTCAAGGTCACACTCACATTTTGAAGTTTCACTTCATCACAATAAGAGTTTATAGGTACACACATTTGTGTCCGGACTGTAACTTTGTCATGTATTAAAAGATTTAAGAATAACTTGGCATAAATGTTTATCACATCAAGATGATTTGTCGCACCTAAGAGACACGTACATACCACAAAGGTCAAGGTCACACTACCATTTTGAAGTTCACTTTATCACAGAGATACACATATTCGTGTCCAGACTGTAACTTTGTCATGCATTGAAGAATTTTAAAACAGCTATGCATAAATGTCAACCACATTAAGATGACATGTCGTGTTCAAGACCCCTGTCCCTACCTTCAAGGTCAATGTCACACTTATAGTTGAAGGTACTCATTCTCTCGAGAAGAGTTTGAAGATACACATTCATGTCCTGACTGTAACTGTGTCATGCATGGAAGGATTTTAAAATAACTTGGCAAGAATGCCTACCACAACAAGATAATGTGTCGTGGCTAAGGCTCATGTCCGTCTGTCCGTCCCCATTTACACAACAGTAATGTCCAGATTGTAACTTTGTCCTGCATTGAGGGATTTTAAAATAACTATGCACAAATGTCTATCTCATGTCAATGTTGTGTAGCGTCCAAGAGCCACGTCCCTGTTCAAGGTAATGGTCACACTTATATGTTGAAGGTTCACATTATCTCAAATAGAGTTAATAGGTTCACACATTTGTGTCCGGCCAATAACTTTGTCATACATTAAAGGATTTTAAAATAACTTGGCAAAAGTGTCTACTACATCAAGATGAAGTGTTGTGTGGAAGACCCATGTTCCTACCTCCAAGGTCAAGGTCACTCTAATAGTTTGAAGGTACTTATGCTCATAAGAAGAATTTAAAGGTACACATTTAGTTTCCAAACTGTAACATTGTCATGCATTGAAGGATCTTAAAATAACTTGGCATAAATGTCTACCACATCAAGATGTATCGTATCCAAGACCCAGTGTCCCAAGGTGTTAAGTTTGGTATAAATAGCACTTTATTTCACAAGAACAATATTAAGCAATTAGGTACTTTCATTCTCTTTTCTTTTCATAATACCTTCATGCTGAAGAAACCTTTTCGGGGGCATTCGTCACTTGCGTGACAGCACTTGTACTATAATATATTCTAACAAATAATGTATAATAGAAGTTGTAATGAAGACCTGGGTTTCCTATCCGTGCAAAATTCAGTCATTCAAATAATTGTTTTCAAACAGAATTATTTGCATTCATGTTTAAATCTGCTGAATGGTGCATGTTTCATACCACAATTTGCCATTCAGGGGTAATGTAGCTTACGCAGGCTCCTGAAAGATTTTATTACTTTGAACGTACCTCATTTCTCAGAATATATAGTCTACATGTTACAGATTACAATATAAACAAAACATTCCAAAAATTGTTACATAATAGGATAAGTTAGAACGAAAAACAAAGTCTTATATAATTCCTTGAAATTTAAAATTAGTAATTGACATCTCAAAGGTGCTTAGCACAAATCTGCTAAGAATAGAAAACAGAGGTTTATATTTGAAAAAAAAACAGATATGTTTAATGACTGCTTCAACCAGGCTAAGTAAACGTTCAATTAAATGCCTCTTGAATATAGACTTGGTTCTATCAGTTTAATAACCGAAACTTAAATTCATTTTTCTCGTATTTGAAATGAAACTGAACTTAATGACAAAGACGAAAGCTTGCACTTCCACTGCATAGCACCATTCCCTTAGCAAAATATTGCAGAAATTTCATTTTGTCATGATAGTATCCTCAATGCAATTCATGTAAATGCGTATTAAATCTTTAATTATGATGCAAATAAATAGCCCGCATATACAAATAGCAACAGTTAACACTTCGTCACCTGTTTCATGTAGTTTTATTATTATTTTAATATGAAAATAATTAATATTTATACCTAGACTCTCTTTACATGTACATTGCAAATAACATTTGAATAAGTTTGACGTCATTGACTATGATTTCAATTTAGACATTGATGATAAAACATTTAAAAATTATTAATAAATAGTCCTTGTACTAAATAATATTTCTACATGTTTGTACTGCTTTATAGGTACATGTAGTTGTACATACGACACTTAAGGAACAGAGCTGAGCTACTGTTTGGTTGTTTACATACTGACATCCCGTATTCATGATTATTTGCACAGTTAACAAACAATTTCATTAGGTAATGAAAAAAGATCTTAATAAAGATCTGTTGTGTGGCGCCTTATTGTCAAAGCAAATTATAATAACTACAGCATGAGCATTCTCACTCGGGAAGGCTGATAATATTAATTTGTTTAAAAAGCAGATGCAAGATGGCATCAATCAGAATGTTAATAATGAATGTTACAACAAAATCACCACAGCTTAGCAAACAGGCCTGCTCTAATTGTATAAACTTATAAAAAAAAGTAGCGCAAAAGAAGTTTAATTTACTTTCAAAGTGAGTCCATACAGAAGGAAAGAAATGAAGTTCTTTGAAAAATTATATAAATATGTACTTAAGGTGTTATGTTTTACACTCGGGATATCATAGGTATATCAATATGATATCTGTTGAGCTTTTTGGAATTTTAAAGAGAAACATTTGTTGAATTGTGATACTATATTCATGAAAGAAGAGAAAACTATAATTCACATCGCCCATTCTGTTGCAAATACTTGTTACGGTCCAACTTAGTTTCTATTCATTGTACAGTGCGATGAAAGAGAGAATGAAAACGTTGGATTTCAGGTCTTTCTGCTCGATAAATATAGCTATTATGCATACGTTTTGAAGTTGATTTACATCCCTTAACTCAGCTGTCTATCATGTAAAATTATTTGAGGAAAATCCTGATAACTTTATTTTGGGACGCATGGGCATTGTAATGCATAAAGTACTTGAGGAGAAGCATTTGTTTTGAAATAACGCCTGACATTTACCGGGTCAAATGTTTTAGCTATTCGACATTTCGAGGTCATATCAGCGAACGAATTTAAAATTAACCTTTTTTTCTTATCGCTATGGTTTTTTGGTCGAAATAGAAAAGTACCATGACAAGTGTCGTATGATTTTTTTTTTTACTTTTATGATAACATTACTAAAAGTGAAAAAAGTATGCTTTATTTCTAATTCTCACGTATCTGTTAGCCGTTTGCAGGATATCGTGCTTCCGGGCCGAGGGTCGAGGGATATTATAAGTCCGATATATTTGCAGATGTCAAAGCACGAAAAATACACGCAAGCTATACTTGCAAAAACCGTGAAATTCCGTAATTAATAGTTTCGTTATTTGTTGTTTATATAAGGAAACCATTTTGGCATGCTTTTCGTGTGCAGCTTTTCAAATGTTATGTTTTATGTTTTTTTTTACCTCAGTGCAGTTCCTGTAACATTGATGTTTGATTAAGAACGGGGCGGTAATTGTAGTAAGCTTTTTTTTCAAAGCGCTCTTAGTCACAAATTTAAAAATAAAAAAACGTGCAAACAACGGTGAGTGCTCAATTGATTTTATCCGTTAATGCATATTGTCTTCTCCGTTAATGTACATCTGTGTACGCAGATTTTACGCAAGAATAAGCGGAACAGCGAAACTCATTATAGAAGGCATTTTCAAAAGTTATATATTAAAATATTCATTACACTGCTGTACATTGAAATAGTTGAAAGCACGATGACGCTTACTTTTAACTCAAGAAAAATTAAATAATTGTTAAAAGGCAAAATGAAACTAGTATTCTGTCAGTTCTCTTAAAAAAGAAAATATTACATTGAAAATGTCACAAAAGTAAGTATCTCATTAAGTAGCTTTCTTCAAACAAAGATATGAAAAACAATTTCCCAAACAAGTAAAAGCGACTCAAATTAAGGCAAAAAATTTTTATGGGAAGTCCAAATGTTTAAAAGGTGTAGTAAATTCCGAATGTTTTAAATCCCTGGGACAAATAATTAAATAATTTTTATTAGAAAAATAATTTTTGGGAAATGAAATCTTATCAGCAAAACTTAAGCCCTTTTTTCCCAAAGCCACTTATGTATAAACTTATTGTAAAACAAAATTTCCTTTCATTTTAGGGGCTTTAAACAGTTGACTGAATTGTCTTTGTGGGGGTTTGTCTGTGGAATTTCGAAAATCATTAACGTATATAAATTTTAAATTTTGTGCTTTTTTAATTTTTGGGTGAAGGAGCACATGTATTTATCATTGTTTTTTTGTTTAAATAATGTGATCAAATATGAAATAAAATAAAAAAAACCCGGGGAAAACTATGTTTTAATTAAATTTTATGAAAGGGGGGGTCATTGGGCTTTATTAAATATAATTTTTTTAAAAACCCACCCCATTAGGGGAAAATGTGCACAGGGGAGTGTTTCACATTTGTCTGTTTTGTATCAACTCACTGTTTAGTATATCTGATGAATAGACCAACTGTATCTCTATGTAATATAATATATTATTACCCCTCACTTTTTTCGTAATGCTAATCATAGGCCTCTGGGAGTCATTTTTACTGTTAATGCAAGTGTACCAAGTGACTAAGAATTTTGTGCTGTTACATAGGTAACAGTATTTTTAACAGTATAAAATCTGGTAACGTGGTCTATTTTCTAAATAAAATGAAATAAAATGGCCGCCATTTTTTTCTCGAGTCATTCTTATTTTTGACGTTAAACCCCGATAGGACATCAATTTCTTCTCTGGAGTAACTATGACTCTCATAAAATTTAGTTGTTCGCACCCTGGTGTGCTTTTAACGTATAAAATATCTTTTTGTTGAATAGTCAAAAATTGAACATCCGTTTTCAACGGAAGTAATTGCAATGTAAATAATTATGTGTCAAACTGGAACATGCAGACGATTTAAGCATGCAACAAAGGATTATTTAACAATAATTTTAATTAGTGAAACGTTACAGATATGGTGGACAGACATAGGATATCATCGTTATTTTGTCAAAAATCATGCTAAGAATTTTCTGGAAACAGAAGGATCAGATTTCACAGATCATAACCGTGTAAATGGGTTAAGTGTTTTGTTTTCTAAATAAAACCTAGCTTATTGTATGTTTATAATTTGTAGATATCATCACTTGCTTAAAGATTAAAAAAAAAGAAAACTTCTCAAGTAGGCCTATAGTACACTTAAAACCTGAAAGGTAAGGACAGTTTAGTTATTGTTACTCTTGGTTTATTTTTGTTACAGTTAGATTTAGTTGACAATTTCAGATCATCACAGTATTTTTGTTCGGGGTAATAAAATAAATAACACATGGGTTTGTGAGTAACAGTAAAAATATCATCCCTCGTAAAAATACTGTTACCCTCGGCTACGCCTCGGGGAACAGTATTTTCCTCGGGAAGATATTTTTACTGTTACCCACAAACCCATGTGTTATTTGTATACTAGTGTTGTAAACGGTCTTGGAAGCTGTTACTCCGTGTATCAAAACGGTTTGCTCTTATTTGTAAATGGGACAAATAAAAAAATCAAATTGTCATAAATGTAAGTGTTTCAATATTTCAAACAAGGATCGTGTAAATTATACAAATATTGTCCCTCTATGAGCCTTTAGATTAAACTTCTTTTGAGTTATTGCCCTTTCTTAATGTTCATACTTTTTTGTTCGGGCCATTACTCCTAAACTGTAAAAAGCTAGGGATTTAAAAATTTCCCACGGATGTTAAAAAAGAACCTAAAAATTAAAAAAAAAGTTGAAGTACAATAAAAAACCGGAAAGTCTGCACTCTTAAAATTTTTAAAGTTTTTTGGCCCTTTGTCAATTTTCATTTTTTAAATTTTTTTTTTTTGGGGGCCCCAATTTTTTTTGAAAATTTTTTCATGGGGATTTTTTATTTTCCCATTGCAATAAAGGGTAAAAAGGTTTTTAATCAAATGCTTGAAAAGGCACTGCACTTGGGACGTACTTGAGGGATCAAAATTACCATTTTTTACTATTTCGGGGGCAGATAATTCAATGAGTGAAGGGTGTTGCCGGTTGATAAATATAAAGTGCACTATTCAGTAAATGAATAGTAGTTGATACAATTATTCTATGACACACATGTTCAAATATAATATTTAGGTTACATTTACGTGTAGGTCCATCACAAACCGTTATTGGCCCTTTTTGACAAGATCAACAAGTGAAATAAGAGCTTCCAGAGAAAACTGAAAGCTCGACTATTTAACACATTGCATAATATAGGGAGACAAAGCTATGACAAATTAATTGATTGTGATATAAATGTATTAAATTTTCTGCATCAGTATCAAGAAAACACTCAAATAGTCAATATTTTTGCATCACATTATATGAATGTGGCCATGTCATTAGACTTATGATAGCTTTTGTTCACTGCACTTCTCATGCTAATCTCTTTCACTGTATGAAGTTATAATCAAATTCCTTCAATATATTAATCCTCTCTCTGATAAAGTATCATTAAACAATATAAACGGAGACAATTCAAAAACTAAGTAATGTAGAATTTTGGTTATTTGACACAGCACTTCTGCTCACTAGTCTCTACAACTGTATTTAGTTTGAGTGAGATATATCATTGAAGAAAACCAATATTTTAAATGTTGATGTATTATAAGAGATGATAATTGTAAAATTAAGCTAGAAAAAATATTGTTCTTTGAAAATACACTTCCTTTCACTTGAATGTTTTCGCTGTGTAAAATTTTAATCAAATTCCATCAACTCTTTTCCAATATTTTTCTGGACAAGCATAACTAAAAACATGTATTATAAAGGGAGATAATAAAAAAACTAAGGAATGCAGTTATGGTTCTTTGACACTTTGGCAAATTCGAGTCTGTACAACTAGGTGTAGTTTCAGTGATAGTTTGGAATAAGCAATTTTAACTTAAGGGAGATAATTAAAACATGAAGCAAGGTTATGTTTCTTGAACACTACACTTCCTCTCAAAAGTCTCTATCACTTTGTGAAGTTTACATAAAATCCCTTCAATACGTATCTAGTTATATTCATATTCCGGACAAGAGTGGGAAGGACGGATGTCTTCCTAAGTTCACAATGTAGGGTTTTTTCTTTAATCATCTAAAATCATAAAAAACATAAGAAACATATTTTCCTCCCATGAGCAACCTTTTTCCCCTACAAGTACATGTAGAAGTCTGTATGGAACAAACACGGATATTTATCCATAATATTACTTGAGTCTTTATAGACAGATGGTTAAGACCGCAACTGTATTCTCTCCCTTTTGGGAGCATAAATTATAATAACATGCTAAATCTCCATATGGTCCTATATCAGATACCAGTATGATGAACTTTGCTTTTGTACCTTTTGAGTAATATCAGAATTCAGATTTCATTGACATACAGAAAGGGGTCAGCCTTTAGTCCCCTCTTGGTGAAAACAGAAGGGGAATAATAACAACAATTTATTCAAGTTTCAATTCTCAGGTTTATTACTTTTCAATAAACCAGGCAAGCGAAGATACATGTTATAACTTATGAAGTATGCTAGCTATGAATATATTTACACAACATTGCTAAACATTACACAATATTTTAATAAATATTGGAATGTGCAGTCATATGTTACACAAGTCCCAGGAGCTTCAATTCATGGAAACTTTTGGGGAAATCAGTCAAAATATCACACTTGATTTCATTTATCACTGCTGGGTAAGTGTGATGGTTTTGTTTGAAGCCAAAACAACTAATTTAACATTTTCCTTCAACACAATGTTCATGACTGGCCCTTTACTATTGTCAGGGGATTAAACTGGTGCTAACTCAGACTATCCCTCTAAAATAGTCCAACTAGTCCCAAGTGTTCATGGTGCCTATACAGTTATGATCACTACATCTGGAAACTGGAGATTCCCACAGACTGTGATGCTAATCTTTATTTGCTTGACAGTGACACATGTCCACCTTAAAAAAATGCAAAAACAGTATTATGAAGTGCAATAACTTGCAAATAATGCTTATCTATTTATCTCTTCTTACATTTATAATGCAGGGCACTAGATTTGTGTGTGTCTGTCATACAAAATGACTTTCAATACCACTATTTAAATATATTTGAAATACAATTTCTTTAATAAATACTCATAGTAATACTAAATTCCTTTTTGTGATATTTTTTTCTGTCACATATGTTCAGACAGTATACAATTTATTTGTTTAGACCGCATACAATTTAAAGGTATAATTAAAGGGTAGGGAAACATTTTATACATATTTAAATCATTTGGGGGAAAAACAATCACTTCAAAGCTGTGCTTTGCTATTGAATATTTTCATTTGTTTCAATCTTAAATAATCAAAATGAAAACAATGTTCATAAGGATGAACTGTATTGTAAATTGTCCATACATATTGAGGTCTTGTTCAAGGCAACTAAACTGTATTGTAAATTTTGCACGTCCTTGTAATGCCCTTTAGGATTGATTTGTACCACCTTAAAACACCATACTATGATATTTCATGTAAGTGATCATTTTCAGAAAAGGAAAAAGACTGTCATAGGCAGTATCTTAATGCCTATTGACAGAAATATTTGAAGTATGTTCTTAACTAACACTATAATAAACTGTGAGCATTTACTGACACTATTATTTTAGGCGATACTATATATTAAGAAATAGATAAATAGAGAATCCCTAAAGAAAGCCCAACACGGCAAAATTGAAAATGTTGCAGGCTCGGTTTGATTGAGCCTGTTCATGGACGGTACTGTCTTTGCCCTGTCCTGTTTTTGTTTGGGGTCCCCCTGGGCTCCTTGCAATTGGTTCTTGTTGCTGGGTCATGTGGCGGTTGCGTTCATTGAACGCCGCCTTTCCTTGTTGATCTTGTTTATCATATTTTACCGTCCACGCCCCCTAGCACCGGCTTAAGCAGAATTCAACATTTAAACATGAAATGGTACAATTTTGAATTTAGAAACATCCGCAGATGTGTTCATACGGCGATTATCATGGAACCTTCAACATGACACTTCCGTGCAATTCCATGAAAAGCGGCGTATGGTCCCCAAGTAATAGAAAGCGTGTGCCCTAAACGAGAAAACAATGGGCGGAACTAAGTAAAATGGAATTTTGAAAGTGAAAGGGGATCAGAGGTTATGAAGCCTGCATATCACAGATAATACGTCAAAAGACAAATTTAAAAAGCAGGCAACATATCCTAAGGGTGATTCAACATTATTCAAGTAGGAATATTGGAACCACCCAACTAGAAAATGCCGAAAAATTGAAAATAAAAATACCACAAGCACAACAATAATGTCGTGCTGAACGATCTTCAAGGATCTTGGACTATTTCAGTATGTAGATTAGAAATGCAAACTAAACAATTTCATTTTCAAGCCTTTTCGTAGAAATTTTGGGAAAAAATTCTCCTAGCACAGGTTCTTGATTGGGAAAAATATTCAGTACCATTTACAAAGTTATTAATCCATCAAATTGTATATTATTCAAAGCATAAAAAATACAAAAAAATGACAATGAAATGTGTTTTTCAACATCATCTGTCTGGTACCATATTGGATTGAAATGGAATGAAGAAAAATTGTCAGCTTTGATAACCGGAATTTTAACTCGATTATGATTTTTTTCTAAACTTGGAAAAATAAGCATATTTGGCATCATTTGCCACTGGCAATGGGTCTGGTAATCTGGCCCGTGGTGACACTGGTAAAAAGGCACATGTTTTCATGAATAATATTTGGAAAATAGTTTGATTTGTGAAATATACATCAAATACTATACAAGTACATGTTGCTTGTGATAATCTTCTTGTCTTTCTTTAATCTTATACTTTTTCTAGCTACATGTACCAGCCTTTCCAAGTGAATATTGGAGTAAATGATCTTTTATTTCCTGAAAATATCAATTTAAGAGATTTCATCTTCAAAAATTATCTAATACTACTCTCTTAGTGTGTGTATATACAATGTATATATATGTGTACACCATAATATGATTGTGTACAGCATGTAATGACATAAAATTTGAAAATTTATGATAATAATATTTCTTCATATTACTCCACAATATTACCACTAAAATAGAAAATGTTCTTATCATTTTATTATGATATTTATTTATTTATTGCATGTAGTTAATTGTTAAATGTCGAATTAGCACTGATTAAATTACTTCAACTATGTAGTGAGAACAGGTATAGATCAATTCCAACAGCCTTGCTGTTGTGTTAACATTTTCGCAACATGGTTGTGTGTCTGCCTTGTAATCAAGAGGTCTGGGGTTCAAATCCCTTTCAGATTTTTAAGGTTAACAATTAGCATGGTTGCAGTGATTTTTTGTTCAATTTTCAAAACAACCTGTGGCGTTCTGAAGGGGAAAATATAGCTTGATAAATCAGAAAAGGGGAAAATCAAATTCCAACCACTGAGAATGGAATTTACCTATACATTTAAAATAAAATTCATTTCTAATTCAATTTAAGGGGATTCCACTGAGGTATTTTGACATGATGGAACTGAAAATATTTTTTCCAGATAAATGTACCATTTGATGTAAATTTAGACCACTAATCTGTGTGCAAACTTTCAGATCATTCGCGCACTTCGTTTTCCCAGAATAATTATTCAAATTGTACAAAAATGACCCAAAATGAAAAGCGTTTAAACGCTTTTCACACAAATCGGGCTAAAAAATCATAAAAATACGTTCAATTTATTTCAAAGTATATTTCTTAACTATCTTTGCATATATTTCTGTTTAAAGTGTCCCGAGCTCATTAATGTAAAAAATTCAAATGTTATGTTTTTAGGCTTTTAAACCTCAGTGGAGTTCCTTTAACATGCATGGTTAATAGCAGAGGCTATCTATAGGGACAGCTGTCTGTCTTCTAGCTGATATAAGTCAGCTGATGTTAAGTCATCGTTCTGGTTGAAGAATGTGCACAGGGATTTTAGGGGAAAATATTAGCATTTTCTGGGAAAAATATACCTATTTTGCTCTAGGTTAAACACCCTTTATTGGGCTGTAAAAAGGGGAAAACACTAGGTGATGAGGGTAAAATAAAAATGACAATAATGCTCGTTTTTTTCATTTGTGTGTATGAAGAATCAATTAGCAATCAATAAGAGTTAAGTCAGAAATAATAGGACAGTACCTCTAATGTCTCAATTACACAAGATCTGGGCTAAACCTAACAGCTAAATGGCTCATATTAAGGGTTAAATCATTTTTAATTCTAATCTTTAATAGAATCCCTTTATTCATTGAATAAATAAATGTTTAAACATGAAAGATAAAAATAAAATTATTCTGAAATATTTAAGAAAGTGCCCCATTTGGTAGAGACGTTACGGCCGTGACAAAACCAACATATTGTAAGCGTATATGCCGGTTTTCCCTGTAAAGGCAGACATCTGTGATATATCAATTTGTAAAATCTGTCGGTTTTGCAGTCCAAAAAATGAGACTAGGCTACAGTAGGGTCGAAATGTCTTGGGGACGAAAGACTCGAGATCTCTCAAATTACTTCGAAATTATTAACGAAAGTTTTAGTCCTCGGGAACGAATTGACATCAATAAATAAACTTATTATTATTATTCATCAAATTCATAACATATTTTGCTTTAAAACTTACCTTATAGGCTAAACAGGCTGGTATGCTTGTCAAGTAGGTCATAAAGTAAACCGGAAGTTGTCGGATTCATCTAATTACTGAACATTACAGTATAGACAGAGACATAGATTATCTACATCTCTGGCTAATTTATTTCAATATTCACTTTGCAATTATAAACTACAAAATTTATTCGATAAAAATAGTCTTTTTCAAAAATTTCTGGAATATCATACAAAAAATGTAATGATAAGGTACGGATGAGTAAGTTGAATATTGCGTAACTCCATTAATAGAATTACTCGACCTTTCAAATTATACATTTTTAATATCGCAATTCAAGCTATATTGCACATGAATTTCAGAAAATAAATTTCTTATCTCCTTTTCTATTTGCAATAAATCAATGTTTTCAGAAATACAGAGCACTATTTTTCACTCGCGGCGGTTATGCGTCAGTCATGGTCGGATGATCACTATGAATTCAACTTCCTTGAAAAATGTTAGAATACAATATAGCATATAATTATAGTGGTGATGAAACGTCACTGCAGTGGGCGTTACCCTGTATGGTTGGAAATTTCTGGTTTGTAAGTACACTAGTTGGGACTACGTCCCAACTAAAAACCGGTACTCTGTACTCCATGATTTTTGAGTTATTGCCATTTGTTAATTTTCATGATTTATTTTTGTCCGGGCCATTTCTACTAAACTATAAAAGGTACAGACTTGAAACTTCATTGGCTGATAGAACTTATTCGGAAAAAATGCAGTACACAAAAAATGGTACACTGCACCTCTTTTTTTAGTTATTTCCCTTTGTTGATTTTCATATTTCATTTTCGTCCGGGCCATTTCTCCTAAACTATAAAATCCATGGACAAGAAACTGCATATGATGATAGATCTCATTTGAGATAAAGTGCAGTCCACAAAAACCGGTACTCTGTACTCCATGATGTTTTAGTTATTGCCCTTTGTTAATAGTCTTACTTTTTTGTCTAGGCAAATGCTGCTACACTTTAAAAGCTATTGACTTGAAACTTCATAGGATGATAGATCTCAGAGAAGAAGTGCAGTGCAAATGAACTTGTACTCTGCACGTCATGATTTATTTGTAATTGCCCTTTCTTAAATTTCTATCTTAACACATCTGCGGATGTTTCTAAATTCAAAATTTTACCATTTCATGTTTAAATGTTGAATTCTGCTTAAGCCGGTGCTAGGGGGCGTGGACGGTAACTTGCACTTTCCAGTACCGTCCATGAACAGGCTCAATCAAACCGAGCCTGCAACATTTTCAATTTTGCTGTGTTGGGCTTTCTTTAGGGATTCTGTTTTTATCTATTTTATTGTCAAGGGTTCAGGTTTGATTGACTCTAAATTTGGTATGTAAGCTTTTCTCATTGACCTTAAGTAAAGTGCTTATGAATCCATCATACAGTCCTCCATTTGATCTGTCAGTGTAAAACTTTTCCATCATGGTATTTTTATTTTTGATAATACTCCTGATGTAACATTGTTACAATCAGTTCATATGCCACTTAAGTTAAAGGTACATGTACACTGTAAGAAAAGTGTTTATATAATTTTATAACCTATATTTAAGAAGAAAATGCATAAGTGACAGCTATACTGTTCACAAGGCGCCACTAAACAATTAATCAATTGTAGTTTTCTTTACAAAGAGAGGAACAAAAAAGAGATAAAAAAACAAAGCAAAAACAGAAATTTAGAATCAAGTGATCATACAAAGACCATAGGTGAACGTCACGTGGCCATGACTTACACTATACCCCCGTTCCCCCTCTACAACCAAAAACCCTTAAACATCATCCAAACATCATAAGTATTGACAAAAATAAATTTTATGAAAAAAAAAAATTTATGATTCTAAAAAGTTATAAAGGTATTTACTCTACTTTCATTTTGCATAGAAATATCACTAGCATCTCATTTATCAGCGCATATATTCATCAATTTTTCACCAATCCTAACAATCTTGGTGTCAAATTAAGATAAATAAATACTCTTTAACACTGGCACCTTCGCTGATTATACGTAGCAAGAAATATTCAAGCCCAAACTGTCAACAAATGAAACTCGGAAGAGATCTGATTGCATTGTTTCGGTATAACTCTCACGAGTCAAACACACTAAATTCACATTGAATGAATATTTCTTTGTATTGCGTATTTGAATATGATAAAATTAAATTATTATTTGTAATGATTGTTCAATCAAAGAATTATATGAAACTATAACGCACCTTTTTAGCTCACCTGAGCAATGCTCAGGGTGAGCTATTGTGATCGCCCTGTGTCCGTCGTCCGTCGTCGTGCGTCGTGCGTCGTCAACTTTTAACATAAACAACATCTCCTCTGAAACCAATGACTGCACATCAACCAAACTTTACAGAAATGATCCTTGGGTGGTCCCCTTTCAAAGTTGTTCAAATGGTTCCGGTCTGTTGCATATGTAGGTCACAGGGCCAGAAAAGGATTTCAAAAAACACAAAATTAAAAAATCTTCTTGTCTGAAAGTACATGGGCCAGAGCTTTGATTTTTGGTATATAGTATCATCTATGGGTCCTCTAACAAAGTTGTTCAAATTTTGTCCCTAGTGTCAAAATTGGCCCCGCCCCGGGGGGGTCATAGGTTTTTCCTTATATGTCTATAGGTAAATCTTAAAAAATCTCCTTCTCTGATTTGGCAAAGGCTACAGATTAGATATTTGGCATGAAACATTGTGTAGTAGACCTCTATCAAGATTGTTCAAATAATGGCCCTAAGGTCAAAATTGGCCCCGCCCCGGGGGGTCATTGATTTTCATTACATACATATAGTGAAAACTTGAAAAATCTTCTGGTCTGAAAGTAAATGGCCTAGAGCTTTGATATTTGGTCTATGGTATCATCTGAAGGTCCAATACCAAAGTTGTACAAATTTTGTCCCTAGTGTCAAAATTGGCCCCGCCCCGGGGGGTCATAGGTTTTTCTAATATGTATATAGTAAAACATAAAAAAATCTTCTTCTCTGAATTGGCAAAGGCTACAGGTAAGATATTTGGCATGAAACATTGTGTGGTAGACCTCTACCAAGATTGTTCAAATAATGGCCCTCGGGTCAAAATTGGCCCCGCCCTCGGGGGGTCATTGATTTTCATTATATACATATAGTGAAAACTTGAAAAATCTTCTGGTCTGAAAGTAAATGGCCTAGAGCTTTGATATTTGGTCTATGGTATCATCTATAGGTCCAAAACCAAAGTTGTTCAAATTTTGTTCCTAGAATTAAAATCAGCCCCGCCCTGGGGGTCATTGATTTTCCCTATATGTATATAGTAAAAACTTAAAAAATCTTCTTTTAAAGAACCCAAAGAGCTAGAGCTAAGATATTTAGCATGAAACATTTTCTAATGGGTGTCTACCAAGTTTGTTCAAATAAAAGCCCTGGGGTCAAAATTGGCCCCGCCCCAGGGGGTCATTGATTTTCCCTATATGCATATAGTTAAAACTTAAAAAAATTTCTTTTAAAGAATGCAAAGAGCTAGAGCTAAGATATTTAGCATGAAACATGTTCTAATGGATGTCTACCATGTTCGTTCAAATAAGAGCCCTGGGGTCAAAATTGGCCCCGCCCAAGGGGTCATCCATTAGCTCGACTTTTTTTTTAGATATATACATATTATATATATATACATATATATATATATATAACATATTATATATATGTATATATATATATATATATATATATATATATATATATATATATTATATATAAATACAATATACATACAAGTCACATTCCTCCATTTACGGGGCATCGGTCTATTTGAGACCATACTTGTGGGGTTTATATTTAATGTGGGGCATACATAAGGCCTCGCAACTCTGGCATGTTTAAAACGATGTATGGGGGCGTAGGCTACCCTTCTAACATAGTGCCCGTAGGCCGGTTTTAGTAGTAAATGATATATGTCCCACAATGTATATATTTTTAATGGGGTTTTATGCTATTGGTCCAATATGTTTTCACCTATGGTAAAATTAAATATATAGTTGATATATATATATACGTACATATGTATATATATGTATGTATGTATGTATATATATAACATATATATATACATACATACATACATACATATATATATACATACATTAAAAATCTTCTTTTAAAAAACCCAATAAGCTAGACCTTAGATGTTTAGCATGAAACATCTTCTAATGGGTGTCAACCAAGTTTGTTCAAATAAAAGCCCTGGGGTTTAAACTGGCCCCGTTCCGGGGGCCTATATACAGGTGAGCGATTTTGGGCCATCATGGCCCTCTTGTTTCCTATATGTCAAATTCTCAATCCAAAATGAAAGTAAAATGGCGCAGCAGATTGTTTTCAGGGCTGGGAATCAAAACTGCGTCGTATCCTACAAAATGTAAACAAACGCCGCCATCTTGGAACGAAAAACGTATGTTTTTGTTTATAACTCTTTTTGTTGGAAATGACTGAAAACCAGATATATGTATTAACACGCTACACTATTTTCCGCTTCGTTCGGTATATGTTGCTTGCACAAATATTTTGTAAAACAAAAGTTATAGCGAACTTGCAACTCGAAGCGGGGCAGAATTTTTATTAAAATGAGTGGATACGACGCAGTTCATATTGCTTTATCTATCGTTTTTTCCTTCAAATCAATTATACATTTGTTTCCGAGTTCACCATAAACTTTGAAATATAATTTTGCATCATTTACTAAAATTTCATTAAAAAGAGATGTTTATTTTATAAGAAAATAATGATTTTTATGAAATGATACGACGCAGTTGAAAATAAAATATGATACGACGCAGTTGTATTTTTGCAGTCTTTTCAACAGGGATAATTTTGGCAATATATTTCTATTTTATGGAATAATCACTTGCGCAAGATAAAAAACCCCAGATCATTTGCGGTGTAAAGCAATGTTCTGTTGCTTTTGATTATTAAGAATACATTGTTTCATGTCCAGTATAACATATAATTTGAAAGTTTACATTGCAGAAGCTTCCTTTCAGTTAAACATGAACATTTTACCTAATTGATCATAATATCTGAAATAATTTCTTATATTTTCCTGTATGTTCAATATTATCCCTAATTTTTTTCGCAAAAAAATGTAGAAATCTATTAACTTGAATTCATTTTGGCTAGCTACGCTCTAAGTTAACTGTGGTTCTGCATGTTCTGGGTAATGACTGCTTTATTGTGGTTTCTTTTCCAACTTTCACTCTACACATTAGTTTTACTAGGGACGAGGACCTCAGGTGTGCATTATTTCAGGCAAAATGCTGCACTTGCAGAGAACCATCGACATTTTGAAACTAGCTTGATAGGTTTTCCACATGAAAGAATAAAAAGTCCCTGGTGGTTTTCGAATTCATAGCAGTTCAGTCCAAGTGATTTGAATTCAGTAAACATAAACAGCTCGGCCTCGGTCGGACACACCTGTCTGATTTGTTTTTTCAACAAAATTTGTTAACGTCAGCTGTACAAATAAGCAGCTTTTTTTATTAACTTCTGGCGTGAAGTTTTAAGATTATAAATATTGAATTAATTATAAAGAGAATACATTTAAATTTCTTATTTCGGTATGACTAACAAAGAATTTTCAATGTTAACAGGGGGTAATCCTCTGTGAAGTCATTTTCTGAAAACTTTTTTTTAAGTTTTCAGACAATTCATTATCAAACTAGAACTCCGCGAGTCGGATGTGTCGCCTTGTGAACAATATAGTTTAGGAGAAATGGCCAGGACAAAAATGAAATATGAAAACTAACAAAGGGCAATAACTCAAAAAATAATAAGTGCAGAGCAGCAGTTTCTGTGCACTGCACTTCTTATCAATAAGATCTATCATTCTATGAAGTTTCAAGTCCATATCTTTTATAATTTATGAGAAATAGCCTGGACAAAAATAAAGTATGAAAATTAATAAAGGGTAATAACTCACAAATAAGAAGTGCAGAGTACTGGTTCTTGTACACTGCACTTTTTCTTAATGAGATCTATCATCCTATGAAGTTTCATGTCCATAGCTTTCATACTTGAGGAGAAATGACCAGAACAAAAATAAAGTAAGAAAATTAACAAAGGGCAATAACTCAAAAATAAGGAAGTGCAGAGTACCGATTCTTGTGCACTGCACTTCTTCTTAATAAGATTTTATCATCCTTTGAAGTTTCAAGTCCATAGCTTTTATACTTTCGGAGAAATGGCCCGGACAAAAATAAAGTATGAAAATTAACAAAGGGTAATAACTCAAAAATAAGGAAGTGCAGAGTACCGATTCTGTGCACTGCACTTCTTCTTAATAAGATTTTATCATCCTTTGAAGTTTCAAGTCCATAGCTTTTTTAGTTGAAGAGAAATGGGCCGGACAAAATTAAAGTATGAAAATTAACAAAGGACAATAACTCAAAAATTAAGAACTGCAGAGTACCGGTCCTTGTGCACTGCACTTCGGGTTATTGAAAGAAGCATGCATACCAAGTTTGAAGTCAACCAGACTTATAGTGACTGAGTTATGCTCCGGACAAGCTTTAGGGGATGCCGACAACGACGCCGTTAACGAAGCCGACAACGACGCCGACACAGACGCCGCCGACGCCGCCGACAAAAGTAACTCCTATATGTCGCCTTTTCAAGGCGACACAATAAAAATCACACTTTAGTATGAAGGTATGTTAAGATGTCATGTCTCTAGTTTGTTGAAAATTCGGTGCGATAATCTGACCTAAATTTTCTGTTCAATATTGTGAAAACTTTTCAATACTGTTGAAAGATCATGTCTGTCTATATCTGTATCAAATTTATCGGTGCACAGCGTAAAAATACCTTTGCAAAACGGACACCTTCTTTACAAAAAAAATTGTAGTTGTATCATATGTAACTCGATTTTGAAAATTTAAAGTTTTTTGAATGAGAAGAATGATACTTAAGTGCAAATTGCAAATATAAAAAATACATTCCGTAGACCTTTCCCAACGGCGATAAAGAAATGCAATACGACAAAATCAGCGGTAAAGTTCTCGGCGCTGAACATAAAATGACTAAACGGAACGCATAACCTACTTGCAAAAATATATTGTAGCTTAACCATTTATAATATAATCTTAAAAATTTAATGTTCAGTTTCAAATAATAAAGCTCATCTGTCCTCACCGATTATTAAGAAAATGAATACAATAAAATCGGCACGTAAAAGACATAAGAAATAACGGAATTGATGGAAATTATTGCTAATTACAAGTAACAAAGTTAGGCATGCAATTTGCGCATATGTAAGTTGGTGAAAACAGCGATCGCCCAGTTGTTGCTCGACGTAGCAGGAGCGTTAAAAGAGTTTACTTCTTTTTTGACAGTGATAGAGTTATGGAACAGTGGACCGTGTCGCTGTGCCTGAGAGGGATCGTGTCACTGGAACATTTAACAGTGACCATGCTCTCACTGCTGTATTTAATTACTTCATTACAATGATCCGACTACCAGGGGTGCGCATGATCGATTCATGAGTATGTACCTGCACACCAGGTCATCATTGGTTCAATCTTATTTACAGGAGCAAATAATTAGGGTTTTGCTACATCCCGCTTATAGTCCTGACCTCCCTCCTTGTGACTTTGTTAAATCCATACATAAAATCTTGCCTTCGCAGTCGCCGGTTCGAAACCTCAAGTGCCATCGGAAGCATTCTGTAAAAGTGTATAAACAATATACCCATAGATGCCTTCAAACATGCCTATCGGAATGCATTCTGAGGCTGGAAAATAGTGTAGAAGGTCCATTGTGAATATTGTGAACCTTTTTACTCAGGTATGACTGCCGTTGCCACTTATTTTGATATATGTCCCTCGTATAGGTTTTTTAGCTAGTGAATTTGTTGTGATGTGTACCGAATAAATACAGTTAAAATTCAAAAATAACCTAAAGTTTTTATCCGACAATCCACTGATGCAATACTGACAACATGTATCGGGTATGTCTGGACAAAATTGATTGTTAACAAGTTGACTAAATTTTAGTTTAACTCGTCGTGCTTACTTTAGCAGGCTGTTCACATCTGCCAAGATATCACAAGTTATGAACACATAAGAAATATAGTATTCCAATGCTTATATATTATTTATGAAATTTAATTAAATCGTAATAGTTTATCGTGCCGTATTGTCGCTACAATAAATTGTCACGTGTTCATACTTGAAGTTAAAGTGTGGCTAAAAATAAAGGCCATGACATACTCTTAATAGCGTCATTTTGCGTCCAGCTTGATACTCATTTATTTTTCATAATAAAAGAATGCTATAAAACTGTTATAAAAGCTATAAATGAAGTGAATATATTTTGAACTATGATAGACATCATTCTTCATAAAAAGGTTCCATTCATGAAATGTCCGTAATTTAAAACGGTAACCACTTCATATTGCATACACGTAATAGTTACAATGATTATATAGGTTTAGAAAAGCTAAGAAATATTAACTGGCATGTTTATTGTCTGTGATTTAAAAACAATAGCTAGTTTGCTTACAATATATTTGGATTGCAATTGATTTCTATACAATACACAATAGATTGTTTCCAGTGATGATATATTATTTCTTATATGTATAAAAATGATATAAAATGAGTTTAATTAATATAATATTGTTAACATATTTGTTCCAGTATGACTCTCTAATTGAACAGTACCAATCGGTTATAAATTTGTAGTACTTGTGCCTTAATTAAGCAAAGTATGGCCCTTTTGTCTAACTTCAATGTAATTCCTCGAAAGTTTTTTGCTTCAGCTGTTCCGCCTTTGAAAATCGGAACGATTATATCTTGTTGCCAAGTTTCAGGGAAGATACCTTCGGTGAATAATTTGTTATATAATTGAAGTAGGAAAGGGGAAATAATATCAAAAGAGTGTTTAAATACTTCGGCTATTAAGTGATCTTCACCGGGACTTTTTGAATTATTTTGACTGTAAACAACATATTTCAATTCCGAGATAGTGAATAACGCATCTAAACAATCATTTTGGACAATCTGTTCTTGTTGATCATTCCAATTATAATCTGACACAGGTTGCGTTCCATATAAATTATTGAAATGCATATAAAAATCGTCAATTATAGATATATTATTTGGACCCCCGTTATTTTGTTTATATTGCGATTTAATCTTTCCAAAAAGCCTCTGGATTTGAAATTGCTAATTTTGAAACACGTTTACCCACGTTACGTTTACAAAGTTTTTTACATTTATTCTTTACACTGTTATATTTTATTTTTTTATTCAAATACGTATTTTTATTTTCTGTTGTTTTATGTCTAAAATAGTAATTTCTCGCTACATTGAATTCATGGCGGGCATTGTAACACTCGTGATTAAACCATTTCTTTTTATCTTTTGAAAATTTACATAAACTCGGCTTATCTATTTTTCTGTTTTTACCAAAAACACTGAAAGCATGTTCTTGCATATAAACCGTGAATTGTTCGACCGATTGATCAACGCTGTCAAATGTAAGTTTTGAACGATTTGATCTATATTATTTTGTTACCTATTAAAGCATTACTAAATAATTCAACACGCGTGTTATTCCATGCAATATACGAACCGCTATTCGGTTCTACGTCATCACGATTCGGACAAAGGCGTGGTTTACATCGCAATTGTAAATGTATAGCGTTATGGTCGGTCGGTTTCTTAATATCA
Organism: Ruditapes philippinarum; assembly: GCF_026571515.1. NCBI lineage: Eukaryota > Metazoa > Mollusca > Bivalvia > Venerida > Veneridae > Ruditapes > Ruditapes philippinarum. The sequence goes on along the minus strand of NW_026853105.1, from coordinate 7,635 downwards.
AAGAGGGATATCATATCAAAGTTTATCCTATGAGTCAATAAATTATCAACTGTTGAAAATCCATTATTACCTACCGGCTCCTTTGTTATAAGCGGTCTAGTAAATCACTTACCGACCGATTAACAGGTCTGCAAATAGATACCGACCGGTTATTGTTTTATTGTTCTCTATACAATAGATAATATGTGAAGTCAAGAAACTCGTGCATTACAGTACACAATATTCACCGTAAAAGAACGCTGAGTTGTAGGGGAGGGCGGGGGATAATGACCACTTTGAATAGGAAAAAGGGTCGATATATATTTTAAAGATTAATCGAAATAAATTAGCGCATACGACTGTAAGTACCCTCATAACTTATATTTCAGATTATTTGTGAGAAAAACGAACTGGCTTCTGTTTTGGCGTTGAAGTTTTGTGTTTCGCCGATATTAATGAGTATAACAACGCACATTAAGCCTTTCTTTAAAGTTTGCTTTTCGGTATACTTAACACATTTGCCGAACTATATAGCTTCATAAGATACTAGTTTCCACAACTATGTCTGAATTTGCACAATCCTGCATTATTTTAACAATTCTGCATTATAGGATATATACGACGATTATATTATTGGTGCATATCGAATCAAAGTCAACTTCTGCATCTTTCTTTCCCAAAATATTACTTTCAGTGAGAGTATAGTTCATCTTAAGTATAAGACCGTTTTTCTCATTTTTTCCCAGTTATTTTTACATTACAATTTGTGGATTTTGGTATACCAGTACCAAGAATACGAATTGCGCTTCCATTCTAGACGCGTGCTTATGCGGTCTTATAACGGATGATGCTAATTAAGAATACACGGAAAGAAAATTCTTCCAAACATGGATGAAAATTCTAAGAACATTTAAAATCGCCATCATAAAAAAACAACAACAACAAAACACAACTTACATAACGGTGTTTGTAACTACATGTATTACTAATATTTATTCATAGAACCCCGTCTTTTTACTTTCCTTTGAAAAAAATCGTATATTTTAATTATATAAGAAATAGCCTGATCATTATTTACCATGAAATTTATTATATATAAAGATAAAGTTTTCCGTTTTTATGATTAGAAAACATTTTTTATCTTCCTCAGTATTTGTTTATATTATTAATATGTTATGAATATTATATATCAAAAATAATGATCCTTACCTTTCCCTACTCGACAAGTTCTGTTTTCATTTTCTGTGACTCAACTCAACATGTACATTACCTAATGAAACCCCATGAAAATCACGAGAATATTCAAATAACACCTGATTTGTGAACGAATGAATTACAAGAGCGTAGCGGATGGTATCTTTGCATGGCTTTGGAATGCTTTCTGAAACATGATTAAGTACATAAACAATATGTTTCTTGTGAGTAAAATTAATAAATACTGAGTTAAAAACTGATGCATGGATAGAAAAACAAAAGAGCATGTAGGTAAGATAGTTACCGCACTCGGAATAGGTCTGCATAGTATTTACAGACCCGGAGGCCTTTTAAAAACCTCGATCGCTACGCTCTCTCGGTCTTCAAATCGCCACCCGGGTCTGTAAATACTATGCAGACCTATTCCTCGTACGGTAACTATTACTTACCGATAAAAGTAAAGTCACCTACATTCTTGTCGCTATAAAGTCGGCCTTTACATATTAATAAATGTGTTGTCTTACACATTTGTATTAATCGCTTCCCGTGATTATCTTATATTGTGTCTTTGTTTGCTCGAATTAAAACATTGTACTCATTATCTATAAGATCAATATTATCATCTATAAAGCTATCATATACTATAAAATCAGATTCCTTAGATGGTTTAGAGTTAAAGTCGCCAGTGACAAAGATTTGACCTTGAATGTAATATTTTTCAATGCCTTTTTCAATCAATTCAAAAAAATCTTCTTGATTGCGATTAATGACTTTTGAATCAAAAGGAGAAATATATGTACAGCAAATAAATACATCAGTATCAGAGTTAAATATAGTTAAATATAGATTTGCATAGTTTAAACCACATAATACCACACTGATGTTCTTCTATAAAGTTAATCTTGTCACACAATTCAGATTTATAATATGTTGTAATTCCACCATAGTAGCGTCATTGACGTGTGGTTACAGATTTGTTTCCGTACAAATGATGTGCGTTATATCCTTGAATTTTCAGGTTGTAATGTGTTTTTCTTTGTGATATCCAAGTTTTAGTTAAGATGTTTATGTCATGTTTTTATTTAAATCCACAAAATCTGGATCAGCGCTTACCCTTACTAACCCGTTGACATTCCATGACAATAAATCAAGTTGGTTCTCTTCACGACTTTCCTATGATGTGCTGTTGGTAGATTGGTAAATTCAATGCCATTGATAAAAAGCTTTTATCCTACGAATTTAACATTATTTCCCTTCCGTTTCTCAGCGTAAAAGATAGGATATAATTTTTGTCGAGCTTCGCGTCATTGTTTTGGAAGCTGCACCCCAACTCCAACATTATTTGCTTACATGTAGTATTTATGTCCAAAATATGCCTTGCTTAAAGGGTGAAACGTATGATCTGCGAAGGTGTGAAAATTACCCTTAACTTGCCTTCATATCTACTATAATTGCTTAATTGATTGTTGTTCGTCAACTTCAAAAAACATTTTGATAAAATGCAATGGAAATATCTTTTTATCTTGTGTAATAAATTAAATGACTTGTGATTAAGTGTCGGAAATTAATGGAAACTGTCAGTGAATTCGGATAATCGCTGAATCGGATTAAAGTAAACAACAATTGACAAATGCTGGTACGAATCTTTAATCATGTCTCAGCCTCCTGTTTAACATCGCATGTTAACTTGTGACCCTTGAGGACATAACATTTTTGCTAAATATTTATTTATTTCTATTTATTTATTTTAAAATGAACGATAAGAGATGGCATAAAAAATATATATTGCAATTTCAAATGTTTTTTTGTTTTCTCTCATTAAACTATTCTGCCAATAACATGAACAAACATGTAAAAAACCTTCTTATCCGGAAACCTTTCTAATCCGAACTTTTCTTCTGGTCCGGATGAGTTCGGATTAGACAGGTTCCACTGTAATACATATTTGTAGAATACAACTATTTCTTATGACAAAGACAGATAAGTGGTCCTATAAACTGTTCACTGCTATGAAATATTTACGTTCCAGACATAATTAAGATTAAAGCAAACTATGCAATGTCTAACATATTTCCCTGCGTCAGGTGACAATTGAAAACCATTGGAAATGTAAAGAATCTTTTATTGTTCTTATTACTTGGAGATCTCTTTTGTCAAATCTTCTATATTCAATCATACAAGGCAATCTCAACGGAATTATAATTTGATGTTCCACAGCAGTTCAATATTACCTCTCATAATAAGGATTATTCGCACTGTGTATAGTTCAAATAATAACGTTTTTCATATACGTACATGTCAAACGGAACTTTCAATAACTTGAGAAAAAATGGGGTTTCTTTACACTTTTAAATACATTTTTTGTAATATCATTTAAATAATTTAAACATTAGCAGCTTTTATTTCTTTTTCAACATCAGACATTTCCAAGATTATAAACCTCTTTTACAAATCTCCAACCAACCTTAAGGTAAATTACTAATATAATTGTTGTAAATCTTTGTAACCTTCACATTAATCACATAGTAAAGACTGTTATCTTAATTGCATTAATAAACAAATCAATCTTTCAATGTAGGCGTTACAAGATAACGTGTAATTACGTTGTTTCTATGATTGTAACATACTTAGTAGCCTCTTACCTTTATTCATTATTACTATCGCCTTTGTCATAATGAATGATTATTGTTGATGTATCCGACTTGTAAATAAAATTTACTTGACTTGACTAACAACTTCTAATTGAGAAGCGTCCGTGCATAAAAATGCAGTTCGTGGTTGGACTTGGAAAAAGACAACGCCCTTCCAAAATTATCTCGGTGTCTCTTTGTCAAGTCTAACTAGTTGGACTATGTATATATAAGCGCCACTTGGCCATAACATATTAATTAACAGTGTGCAATGTTGTTGCTCGTATATATAACAAGCGGCACTTGGCTATGATATCATAAAATACCATGGTGCATTTTTTAAAGTTATAACATTACATAAGATTACGTCACTTTTGTTAGTTGTCAACATATTTATGGTCCGAATTTTGTTATGGATCATCCTATGGACTTTATCGGTCATGCCTTACTGATTTGATACTCGATCCAGAGTCCTTCCAACTGGCACAGTCAAATATACGTAAAATTATAATTCAGTTAATAACGAATTTCTGTGAACGTGTTTCACAACTTGTTTTTTTGTGTTTTTTTTAAATATTTGATAAGCAGAGTATGAATTTAAAAGTATCAAGTTGAAAATATTACTTTACCAGCTGAAATATATTGGTGTGATTTTTTGAGAGTGCATTTTTTGCCGACACAAATAGTATACAGTCATGTACATTCAAAAGAATTTTTACTTTTTATGCCTTTACATATTTTTTTTTAAATTACATAGATTTATATTGTTGTTTTTATATATCCCGTTATTATTGTACTTAATCGTATCGGCATTGTCCACCGTATCCCCCAATTACGTCCTCCAAGGGCGACAACTTGAATACGGTCTTAAATGAAAGGGTCTTGTGGTGAGTTTCATATGTGTAGGAGATATGCTCTGGACAAAATCTTTATATTTTATCATCTTTAGTGACCTTGACAATCATCTTTAGTGACCCTTGACCTTGTATATATTAACTAAAATACATGTTTCAAACCTAGAAGTCATCGTCATGACCGTTTGTGTTTCAAATCCCTCAAATAAATGATGACTAAATGGTCCCAATACACATTTTTATATTTTTATCTGAAATTTGACCCCCCATGTGAGACCTTTACCTTTGGCCTGGGGCAAAATATTGCCGCGACACCCGCCTTTACAATTTTTACCAAATTTTTGCCAAGTTTATTGAAAACCCCCAATAGTTAGATGTTTTGCTCCCGGGCAAACGTTTTTTAAAAAACCCCCTTTGTGTGACCTGACTTTTGGGCCTAGAGGGCCCGTTTATGCGCGCGGGCACGGCTTTTCATAGTCGTTAACATTTTTGAAATTTCATTAAAATTCCCCCAATGGGGGAGGGGAAAGCTCCGGACAAAAAACGGGCGCCCCCGCTCGCCGGGAGAGGGGGGGGGGGGGGGGGGAAGGGGGGAAACTAAAATATGACCCCTTTTTAAAAAAGGCGTTTAAAAAAATTTTTTTTTGTTTTTTTTTTAGTATTTTTTTTTTATAACTTCGGAAATTAATGATAGTAAAATTTCAATAGAATGGCTACATGAACTACCATATTTGCAATATTAATATATATATAAATTTTGCACATGTAGATATGGTAAAGAGCTAAAGTGTAGATTAAGCTAATAGTGAATAGATGATCAATATAACTTTATTTTATAAATAAAGTCTTCTGAGAAATAATGCCTCTTTCTCATAATTCCAAACTTTTTAATGCATCTTGCCTTTAAAATTCTACAGGGTTTTGTGCTTTTCTAATCGACCTATTCGGTATTTGGGGATTTCTAAAAGTTTAAAAACTACCTAACACATGACTTTTTAATGATTTTTAACAAGTTTAACGGCAGAAGATTTTGCGACATTTAGCAGCAATGGTGCGACATTTAACGGCAATTGCGACATTTAGCACGTTACGACATATAACGACGCCACACCATGGGTTAGTTTAAAGTTTTGAAGTTCTCCAAACATGACAAAATATGTATCTCTCAATACTGTGTTTGAATTTGCATGATCCAAATAAAGCCACAGACGCTTGGGGTCACATGCTGCCCCCAACGTGATACGCCCCTGTAAACACTCTTTCAACGATAAAACTGGTTTGCAAACAATTGTTACATATATGAAAGAAATACCGTATACCATCAAGTCTCAATTAATAAAGTAAAGATTGCAGACTTCAACCGAAAAACTGAAAACATATTTACTTTTTATACTTTTCATAACCACACAGATCTTTATTTACAAGAAAAAAAGTACCGTGTAACATGGAAGTATGCCAAAAGCGTGTCATCGAACACGCAACCTCTAGATAGAGGTCCTATCCTCTGTCCTCGGATGCCTCCTGCATTATACATGTATATGCTATGATAATTGTACTTAGTTTAAAATCAACTTACGTAGTGAATAATGAGCTTGGACTCAATGAGTCTGATCGTGACCTTTTTGTAGAAAGATAAAATTTCTCCGATGTTTGAGAGAAAATTACTTACTTGTGCATTGTCCTGCTGGACTCCTTGCATGTAATTCTGTCTTGATGGGTCATGTGGGGTTTGCGTCTATTGAACGTGATCTAGTTTTTCATCTTGTATAGTATCACCTAACTTCTTTGTTCGGTTTGAGCAATTCCTGTCCGCGTAACTTCTTTGTAAATGGTGTGACATGTTGTCTCATAATTTCCTCTAGTTGCAACCGTTTAGGTTCCCCAGTGCTTGTTACAACATTTACAAATGAAAAACGGTAATATCCTGTGTCTCCAGCTACGGTTGTCTATTAAATACGTGTTATTAAAAAAATTTTTTTTGAAAATCGTACTTTTGGCCATTCTAAAATCTGGAAGCAAAGTGATCTCTCCGAGAAGCATTAATCACAACAAAATGAACCTGAATGTCTAACTCATTTAAAAGAGTCAATGTTATGATATATTGTAAGCAGAGAGTACATCTGGCAAAAGGTGGAATTTTATTGTTTAATTCAACAATTAAAATGTTTCTGGAAAAAGTTGAAGATAAATCTCAAATTTGAATTTCCCTAGACTGAAATTTGATTGCTACCGTTGCATCCAAATTGGAATTGCCGTAAGATATATTCATGATGGCATTCACTATGGTTGCCTGCAATATGCAATTTTGACTGACGGGAGTTAGCGTTATCTTTTTTTCTATAATTTAACTGCTTCACTAAAAACTACAGATGAAACAATGCCACACATTGTCCGTAATTTTGATAAAATGTGTATTCGACAAGCTATTATCGTTGTTTTCACAGTTCAAGAGTAGGTACCATTTACAAATAAGGCAAGTGAATGATGCTGCGATTTCCTTTGCGCATGTTCCGCTCGTTTTGTGCTTTATTGTGTGGCTGCCAGAAAAACATAACTCGCTCATAATTGATAATGAATTACAATTTATATTCACTTTTGAGAAAACATGATTTTGAGAAATTCTAATAATCTTATTAAAGTCCAATGTAGTTTATAATTTTTTCATTAATGAAGAAGTACATAAAGAAAAAGGTGGGTTTTAAGAAGGGAAATAGAAAAAAAAAATTTAAAAAATATCCTTGTATAAACCATCCATTGTTAAAACAATATTTGATACGTTAAACTATTAAATCACATGAATAAAAGTATGTACTTATGTCACTGATATCCTGCAAAACTGATATGTTTAAAGTAGCATGTACAGCTTGTAAAGAATTGAGTAAATTTCCTAGCTTCTTTATTGATTAAATAAGCGCGTGTAATTTTGCAACACTGTCTTTATATGTCATTTTGTAACACTGTCTTTTATGTAATTTTTA